>NC_056729.1:977384077-977606577 GCF_019279795.1 Protopterus annectens
TATTTAATAAAGAAATAACAGTTGCATCAAAATTGAAAGCAGTAAGGTTAACAACCAAATTAATATCACTGTCAACGCTTATTTGTTCAAAAGAGCTTTAAGCAAGGAGTGATCTACATTGTCTCTTGGAGTTTTGGACTCTGTGTGTCTCTCTCTCTCTCTTGCTCTCTCTCTCTGAGTGCATGTGTGTGTGCATGTTTCTGTGTGTGCATGGATCTATATATCTATCTGTTTATCTATATATTTATATATATGGGTGTAACTAAAATGCATAAATGATTGAATGCTCATTTAAGTGAAACACAAACAATTGAATTTAATTCTATATAGTGTAGGTAAACAGGAGTATACAGGAAAATTAATGTTTGAATAAAAAAGTGGTAGTTGTGAAAATATGCAAAACTGTTTTATAGCAGTTTTTGTGAATATGCAAGTTTTTGCCTATTAAGTTTAGTGTAAGGGTTAGGTAAGGGGATAGATTTAGTGTTGTGCATGTTTTGTGATGTCTGTGTTCTATGTCATTTTGTCCTGTGTAGTTGTACTGTTAGGGAAAAGCTTTTCAGTAATAAAATGTGTAGGGTTAGGGTCAAGGCAAGATTCAGGGTGAGGGTTAGGGTTAGTACACACGATATTGTGGGGGATGGTGTTTGTTATTCACTCTTTTTTGTTCTACCATTTGTGATTCTCTTTGTTGATTTTTCTACATTTTATGATTTTATCATATCTAGCCATACCTCTCAACCTCTTAGTGCTAGAAATCTGGACAAAGCCTGACAAAATGGGGAAGGGGGGACAAATGCCAAAAAACAGGGACATATTTTAAATCTTGCTCTCATAAACTTAGAAACTTGCTAGAATAATAATTTGTGTTAACATGCATTTTTTGAAGGATTTGAAGTCTCAAACTCAAATGTATGTCATTATTTAGTAACTTCAGTTCTCTGATCATCCCAGTGATTTGACATAAAATCACAAATTTTATGAGGAACAGACCAAAAGCATGAGGGAAAAATCTCGATAGTCTGCAAAAATCTGGACAGTTGAGAGGTATCTATATATAGATAGGTGCATGGATGGAGAATTGTATACGTGAGTGGTAGTTTATGAAGCGATCTCGCTACTAATAGGAATTGCAGAGCAGCTTCTAAAGATAACAAGAGTTTTTTTTATTTCCCTGAACAGGAGTAAGAGTAATGTTTGTTCATAATACTCCTCAGAAATGTATCTGATTTACTAGATATCAGAAAAAAATTCCTGTAATTTTGATAGTTTTTTTTACAGGCTGTACTAAGAAAGATCCAAATTATTTCAGATATATGAGTTGATATACACCTAGACATAGTAAATAGATGAGTGTTGCTGCTTCTCTTCCAGACAGATGTATGTAACAAACATACCCCAGTTTATGAGGCAACTACTTGTAAAGGAATCACAAGAGACATCAGATATAGGAGTTTCCTTTAACTTCTGCCATTCAAGGGATCAGGGTTTCTTTCTGTTTACAATGTTTCATAGTCTTCATGATTTTTCTTTGCTGGAAAATAGCAGTGTTGTTCTTTATAGTTATACTGGACAGTTAAATCATATCTGCTTGTAAGTACTCTGACAGGTCTTATATGTGGGTCTATATCAGCACTTCGAAAATGTAATAGGTCGAATCACTAAATGTTGAACTGAAATGATTGACATATTACATTTTCGAATGCCTATAAAAAAATACCCCCCCCTAAAAAAACTAAAGATTGTAGGCAGGGGGGCAAGCCCTCCCTGCGCCCCCACCCCCTGCTACTTAAATATATCAACTCCGAGACCGCACTACATTGAGGTAAATGGAAATCTCCCCTTACAGAGATTTCTGTTTACCCATTTGACGTTCTGCCCTTTCGGCATTTTCAATGTGACAATATCAAATTCGATGCATTTGAGATGCTGATAGGGAGCCTTATATGTTTAGTCACTGGATAGGGTGATATACAGTGGCTTCTTTGTTTGTTTGTACTGCTAGTCTTTCATCTACTTTGTGACTGTCTCTTAAAACGTTTAAGATTATACTGCTTTTATAAAACATAACTTCTTATCCATTTTATTTGTTTAATTGTAGCTGGAGAAAGTAAATCTTTCTAGTTTTCCTTTTATCTGCATTCAGCATTCTACCTACCCTCCATCCCTATACTATCTTCCTGCTCAACTTTTCTCCATCTGCTATGTGCCCTTGTAAATGCCTCTGTGAATTTACTCTCTACCACTGTTCAAACATTCCATACCATGAATCCACAACCTTCTCAGTGAAGAAATGTTTTCATAGATCCAAGGAGTAATTAGGTCCTTCATATAGCCTGCTGCATGTGCCTCATCCTCTCTCTCTCTCTCTCTCTCTCTGTCTCCTCTTCCTGGTCAGCCTTTCCCCAGTCATATATTTGACATACCATTATATACCAATATATTGTTCCCCTCTTCTCTTCTGCTGTTTAATGATAAGAATTTTAGCTCTGTTAGTTTCTACTGAAGGTCTTTCCCTTCATCTCATGTAACCATAAGGGGATTTCCTATAGACTCTTTCCACAGCCTGATATCCCTCTGCTTATAGAGTCACCAGTACTGTAAATCATATGCTGAGTATGGCATGACCGGGACGATGCAGAATAGTAATTTAGTAATACCTTCTTGTATGTGGAACCTGCAACTCTGAGTTGCACCTCAGCATTCTTCTGACTCATGTCACTACCCTCTGCTTTTGCTCCTGGTGGGCCAGTTGATATGTAATAAGCATCACAATGCCTTTTTGCTGCTCTGCTGCCAGTAAGTTTACTCTGTAGCTTAACTTCATGCTAAGGTTATTGTTGTCAAGCTTTAGCACTTCTCTTGTCTGCACTGAACCTCAACTGCTACATTTTCACCTTCCTGGTCATCCTCTTCAAACGCTTCTGCAGAATCTTCTGCCCCTTAGTTCTGATCTTCCATATTTAACTTTCTGATAATAGTTAAATGATTAATTCTATTTTCTGCTCTTCACATATGTTTGAAATAAACATATTTAAGAGTAGTGCAACCAGTCCTTCCCTCTGTGGTACTCTAGGAGTCTATGTTCTTGTTTCTGACATTATCCCTCCCATAGCAACTATCGCATTAACCTAGTTTCATAGTTTTGTCCTTAAGAAACCTCTCTAATTTTCCCAGCACTTACCTGTGTGGGACACACTCAAAGTCCTTTGTGAAGTCTAGAGAGAGATTAGGTCTTCCAGGCCTTCCCTGTCAAATTGTTCTGCAGTCCATTCATACAACTAGATCAATTTTATCTGACAGCTTTTCTTGCCATATGCTCATGTTTGGCAGTTGCCATGTAGTTTGCTGCCTTTGAAAGAAGGAACCAGTCTCTCCCCCAGGATTCTTTGTACAATGTTCTCTAATACCGATATTAGTCTGAAAGTCCAATAGATCTCTGGGGTGCTTTTGTCTGGTTTACCCTCACCTAGTTCTTGGGTAGCATAGCTGCTGTCTTCAACCCCTCCGATAATACTTCATTGGCCAGTAATCCATGGGTGACATCAGTTAGGGAAGCTATGAGTACAACTTCTGCATTCCACAGGACCTTCTGAGGCAGCCTGTTTGATACCCACATGCATTCATTCATGTATGTCACTAATTTAACAACAGCATAACACCAGACAAAATAATGAAAGCAATTACAGTTATAGACTTCCTTATGGTGCCTCCTTCATTTCTTTCATGAAGGTTGCAGTACAATATTTCCACTATTTCATGAACCTAACTTTCTGGTATATGCTGCTCATGAACAATGGCATATTCAAAGACATGGTTCCAAGGTGATCTGATCTCAAGGTACAAAAAGTCACGGACCCATGTTTGCCCAACATTAGTGAAGCCAGCTTGCTCTCTACCTCTTCTCCATCAATCCCGGTGTCTGTCCCCCATTCTCCTGATTTGTACCTACATCCTTCCCATCATGGTACTAGTCCTTTCTTTCCTTTGTAGAGACTTAAATAAAGTAACTAACTTTTGCTATTTCCATCTTCCTCACATCTCTTCTTAGCCCTAATGACTCTGTCCTTCCCTTCCTTCTTTCTGTTGTATAGCTAAAGGAGCTTTTGTTCTCACTTACTTACTACATCTGCCAGCTCCATTTATACTCTTATCTTCACTGCCCTCATTGCTTTTGTTCCTTTACTGCTTGCCTTATTGTACTGTTCCTCATCCCATTTCCCACACCCTTCACCTCCTGCATGCCTTATATGCCCTTATTTTCCCTAGTTACTATCTTCTTGTAAATATGCATTGACCCCTCCTTTTTTACCTTTTTGTCTGTTGTGCCAAAACTTGTTAATTTCTCCAAGTACTGCATAGCTTGCTAATTAGCTCTGCTAATGACTTTACAGGCACCTATGTCATTTTTGTTGATGTACCCTAGTTCATTACAATCTAGTCCCCTAAATTCCTACATAATTGTCATTTTATTCTTACCCTACCTTTGTTTTAAGCAGTGCATTGGTTCTTTAAAGGTTGGCTTACGGCCTTCACCTGAATATCCTGGACATCTTCCGATCTGGTTAGGACAACCACCGGAACACATATATTTTTGGCACAATCCCATACTACTTGGCTGAAGCTGAACTCCTAAAGGACCAAAACATCAATAAACTCTTGCTGTCTCTCAACACTGGAACTCATAGTATCATAGTCTGCCTTAGTGAAGGGTTCATGGGTTCCAAATGTACATAGACTGGCCTTAGTTCTATGTTCAGTTTAGTTAACTATGCCAGTGTTCAAATAAAATAACTTGGTATTTTAGTATTTGAACAGGTACTCTGGAACTATAATATCCTTTTATAGTAGAAACCCAAGTCAGCTGATGTGTATAACAGTACCTTAGAGCCCAGGTTTTGGCAAATGAGAATGTGCTTTCTCCAGCTGGAAACAAGCAGAAAAGTAAACCAAACCGAATTTAGAAGAAAAAAAAAACACAATGAGAGAACTCTAATGCTGCAGATATACATACAGAATAATGTGAAGAAGGGAGACTGTAAAAGACAACTTGCTGAAAAAAAGTTTGAACGAAACAGGAAAGCTATTGCATAATACTGCTGAAAGTATCCCTGTATTAGTTATTGAGGTTAGATGCTAACAAATAAAATTGCCAAGCTGAAAGCTTATTAGCTTAAGAGAGGTACCCTAGACAAAATAATGAATGCATTTCCTGGCTTCTATGAAGAGATTGACTGTTAAACTATTTACAGATTTTTTTCTTCATATGCAGTTGCTATTCTTTGTTATAATTATTGGCTATGATATATTCATCAAAAGGTCAATGTTTAGGGAGAATGAAGTCAATCATATATGCTTCTTATAATCTGCAGGTGTACAGAGGATGATAAATGCACAAATATAAACTAAGGCTAGATTAGATCAGATGGTGTGCAGGCAGTAGCAGAGAAATATCAAAGTAAAAGTTAAAAGTGAAATTGTCAAACTGCATAGATTATTAGCACATTAACAGTTAAAGGTATTCAAGTATAGCATATTTTAAATCAGCCCAAAACATGTTGTTATACTTTATCACAGTAAACATCCTCCTGTTTCCAGAGATGACCTTAAGTTTGCTTTAAGTATGAGAAATTTCTTACTTTCTTTCTTTCTTTATTTTATTTTACATTTGTTAACCAGGAAAGTACGACTTGGAATGAGTCAATTTTCAGCAGAGGCCTGGGGAGAAATGGGGAGAAATGCTCCAGACGCATGCTTTGTAACTTAGTAGTCATTTATTTTGTTTTACACAAGAAATATCAAGTAATGTCTTATATGTAAAATAAAACCTAACACAGTATGCCGTTCTTTTCATCACTAATTTGCAGTCATATGCTTATATTATTTATGGCAACCTTTAACCTGTTTTACACAGAAAGTAACATATACACTCAATATTTTCATTGCATATAATGTTCAGTCATACTTGCTTCTCTAATGAATAAAAGCTTTGGGCTTCTCAAGGATAAATGTTTGGATCTCTGGGGCTTAGAATGCCCAAGATGGAGGTTACATAGATGAGGACACCATTAGCCCACATTTAAAAATCACATGGTTCTGAAAATATGTCCACTCATGGGTATTAGTGGCATGATGGTTGTAGTTTTTACTTTAATAATTCTACAACCTAAGTGCTACAAAGATACAGTCTGGGTGATTCATGGAAGCTCTACCCTTGTCAATCATAAGCTGCATAAATGCTAAATTATGACCTGGATGTGATTTCCCAGATGTATTGTTATATATAGCGCGTTGGAGGTGTTTTGGATTGGTAGTTTTGGCATAATTTAAGTGGCCATTGGAAATATATTCTATAGAAGCACACTTCAGGGAGCTTCTTCTATGAGAGACTGCAACATGGTATCTCCCACAGAAATGCTGTCTCCTTCACTCTTGAAAGCTGTCCACTATATACTATATCAGCAGACAGCTCAAAACAACTACATTTTGAAGAAGGCAAGTTTCTCTGCCACCCCCAGTATAGCAACCCTCCAACATCCCTGAACTTATATATGCCATTTCAATGGTCGCATAGCAATAGAAAAGAGAGAAAAGTCCCCAGAACACACACACACACACACACACACACACACACACACACACACACACACACACACACACACACACAGAAAACGTGGGCATTTTTTTCTTTCAACTTAACAGAAGCAAGCTAGTGATTATAGTGACATCGGTCTATGGGAACACAAATATGCCCTTCTGGGAAACTGACCTTAATGTTTGCAAAGTGCTACTGTAAGAGGCAGATAAGGTATTTAAGATGGAAAAGGGAAAATGCATTCTAATTCTAGTCTTTCAAATTGTTATAATGTCAACATAGTATATTTATGTTTGTTTTTAAACTGAAAATAGCAAACACTGGAGACCAATCAGAAGAAAAATGTGCAAGAATAAGACATGGAATGCTTTGTTATCTATTTTTGTTCTCACTCTGGGACTAACCCCCACAGAGTGTATTAAATCAGTTCAACAAAAGAATGGCAAGGAGAATGATTTCTAGCCTCTAGAGCCTAATCCTAAAACTCCCACCTGGTCCCTAATCCTTAGGGATAGTACTCCTATCCCTAAGCCTAATGTCCCCAATCACTTTACAATCCTAAAACTCCCACCTGGTCCCTAATCCTACCTATAGTACTCCTATCCCTAAACCTAAAGTCCCCAATCACTTTACAATCCTAAAACTCCCACCTGGTCCCTAATCCTAACTATAGTACGCCTATCCCTAAACCTAAAGTCCCCAATCACTTTACAATCCTAAAACTCCCACCTGGTCCCTAATCCTAACTATAGTACTCCTATCCCTAAACCTAAAGTCCCCAATCACTTTACAATCCTAAAACTCCCACCTGGTCCCTAATCCTAACTACAGTACTCCTATCCCTAAACCTAACGTCCCCAATCACTTTACAATACTAAAACTCCCACCTGGTCCCTAATCCTACCTATAGTACTCCTATCCCTAAACCTAAAGTCCCCAATCACTTTCCAATCCTAAAACTCCCACCTGGTCCCTAATCCTACCTATAGTACTCCTATCCCTAAACCTAAAGTCCCCAATCACTTTCCAATCCTAAAACTCCCACCTGGTCCCTAATCCTAATTATAGTACTCCTATCCCTAAACCTAAAGTCCCCAATCACTTGACAATCCTAAAACTCCCACCTGGTCCCTAATCCTAACTATAGTACTCCTATCCCTAAACCTAAAGTCCCCGATCACTTTACAATCCTAAAACTCCCACCTGGTCCCTAATTCTAACTATAGTACTCCTATCCCTAAACCTAAAGTCCCCAATCACTTTACAATCCTAAAACTCCCCTCCTGCTCCCTAAGCCAAAACTTCCTCTCCCACTCCCTAACCCCAAGGTCCCCAATCACTTCCTAATTCTAAACTCCCATCCCACTCCCAAGCTCTAAAGCTCCCACTTCCTTAAACCAAAATTCCACTGCTGATCACTGCTTGAATCCATAGACTATGATCTCACCCTATCCCCCTCCCTCTCCCTGGCTGCTGCACTAGCCTTACATGAACTACTGTGCTTAGGTGTGGTATAGTAGCTCCACTCACTTTGCATGACTGCCAAACCTCACTTGAGCATGTTGTGGAGTTTGAGCAAAAGTGGCTGGTCATGTGAACCACAAGAAACCTGAATCCATGGCCGCAAGAAAGTGGTCTCTAAGTGCCTGGACTCAGGTACTTACAGAAAACCCAGAATATTGGTATAGTTGGGAAAGCTCTTTCAATTACACTTCCTAGGGCCCCATTTGACCATGATCTGTCTCTAGGTATAGGTGTTCTCATTTGCCACTCAGATATGCCTGGATAACAAATGCAGATGATCACATGTGAGTAAACCATACAGATGTGCTAGGTGTTGTCCAGTGTCCTAGTGGAATAGCATGCAGCATTTTTCATCTTTTGCATCCCCAACAGGTACTAGGATAGTCCTGACCAGCCCAATTCCCTATCTAGTCTACTTCCAGGTATTAGTGTTTTCTTAGTGTCATCATCGAGGGATAGTAGGAACTTCTCAGTGTCTGAACTCTACTGTCTTGTATTTGTTCCTGGTATGGATGATCATGTAAGTGACTCTGTGGTGCACCCTCACAATCTCTCAGTTGTGATCACACACTGAATTGATGTCCTGAGCCAGTCTCCACCATACATGTTCCTGAAATACATTGCCTGCCTTTCCTTCTGCACAATTCTCCTAGTGTGTGTGTGTGTGTGTGTGTGTGTGTGTGTGTGTGTGTGTGTGTGTGTGTCTTTGTATGTGTTTGCAGTTATATCCACATTAGCCAACACATGCCACCTCATTGCATTTAGTACTTCTGTCAGCATGGCCTTGTATGCTACTATACGTTTCTGACATTGTGCCATAGTGTGAGAGCTGTGGGCATTTGAGCCATGAGTGCTCTCCTTTATTCCAGTGGCAACAGCACAGTATGTGCTCATTGCACTAGAGGCCCAACATCCTCATTTTCTTGCACTGCTGTTTGTGTACCTATGCAACACATCTAGCCACAGTCACATAGCAAGACTGTGGATCAGACTGTCTGTTGCCTGTGCTCTGACTAGGTGGCTGTTCCCCCAGCTGGACTGTAGGCTGTAAAACTTGTTTCCTGTGCTACACCTGGTTGCACATCCCTCAGGACTGCAACTTGTTCTTTCTGTATAATGAGCCCTGGACGGGTACTGCCCCCCCCCCCAAGCACTGTAACCACTGCTGGCTGTTATTTGTACTTTCAGTATGAGCTCCCCATACATCCTGTCAGACCCCTGTCATAGTCCATGCAATGTAATTGCTCAGAATTCTCAACTGTGGGCCAGCTGTATGTGACAGCTAGGCATCCTGGAGTACTCAGTTCAACACACAATGTGCATTATCAGTAACCCTGTTTGCTGTCACTGTCCCTGCATTTCAGTGGACACAGATATCCACTTTCTTCTGTAGCCTTTGTTCCTCTCAATAATGCAGTATTCCACAAAATGGTGACTGTGCTTCTTGTTACCCTAAATGGGGCTTCTGTGATAGCTATTATGCAAATTAGGTGATTTTTGCATGATTGTCTCTGAATCATACTAATAACTCTATGCATTGCCAGTTTTTTTCATAGGTTCATAGGTTGATAAGTGTGTACTAGGCTAATGGCCCTGGAGCATTTACAAGCCTAGCCCATAGGATTACCCTGGCATCATGCCACCCGATCTTAGTTCCCAGTGCCTCTGTCATGTAGAGCCACTGGAGTGATCCCTGGGATGAATTGTTTATTTCCCATCCACTCATTAAGACTTCTCTTGAAGAGGGCCAGTGAGGTGCTCTGCTTGACTTGCATGGGTATTCTGTTCCATGGCAAGGGCAGTCTCTGGGTTATGAACCTGTCCCTCCAGCATGTTCTGTTGATTGTGGTAATGAGGTTGAGGTCTCTGGAGTGTGTGGTGCGGAGGGATTGGGATTTCTTGAGATGTAGCATTTCTAACAGAGCTAGTTCAGACATGGCTCTGTAAGTCAAGCAGAGTTCACCTCTGAGTAGGCGATATGAGACAGTGAATAGTTGGAGTTTTTTTAGTCTGTCCATATAGGACAAGTGTTTAAGGCCTAGGATCCTCTTTGTGAGGTACTTTTGTGACCTCTCCAGTTTTTGCAGGTGTCTAGTGAGCTACATGCCAAATGGGGCATTGTACTCGAAGATTGGCCTAATGAGGGAAGAGTAGAGGGAGACAATGACCTCTTTCTTCCTGGATGCAAAACCCTTAGTAATGAGATGTGCCACATAGAAGGACTTTCTGACCACTGTAGTAATGTGGTTGCCAAAAGAGAAGCTGCTGTCAACCTGTGTTTGTTAGTTATGTTGAGGTTATCCTTCCTTCATACAGGGCACAGACAAGGCCATATCCGTGGTACTGGATATGGCCCTACAGGCTATACAATGGAAATTACGCTGGTGGAAAACATACAGTAATAAGATTGGAAATGGTATTACGAATGCAAGGTTGGGATGGGTTTAACATAATGATTAAAGTCTTTACATCATAGACTCAAGGTACAGAGCTTGGTTCTGACCATGATTTTTGGTTAGGCTTAAAATGACCCTTTAGGGTAGTTAGCCTAGTGTTCTTCTATGGACCTATGTGAATGGGTACTTGTATTCATAGGTTCATAGGTAGGTACTAGGCTATTGGCCCTAGGGCCTATATAAGCCTAGCCAAAAAGTACCTGGCTTTTGCCACCCAAGAAAATTATTTTCCTGTGCCCCTGTCGAGCAGAGCCACAGAAGTGAATTTCCTATCTCACATCCAATCATCAAGATTTTTCTTGAAGAGTGCTAATGAGGAGCTTTGTTTAATATAGATAGGTAGTTTGTTCCACAGTATGGGAAGTCTCTGGGACAGGAATCTATCCCTCCAGTATGTTCTGTTTATTGTGGTGACAAGGTTTAGGTCCCTAGAGCATGTAGCTCAGAGGGATTGGGATTTCTTTAAGTGGAGCATGTCCAACAGCTCTGAGTTTGACATAGCTTTGTATGTTAGGCAGAGATCACCTTTGAGTAGGCGATATGCAATGGAGTAAAGCTGGAGTTTTTTGAGACGGTCTGCGTAGGGCATCTGTTTGAGGCTGGTAATCCTCTTTGCAAGGTATTTTTGTGGCCTTTCCAGTTGTTGTAGATGTCTTGTGAGGTACATACCAAAAGGGGCGCTGTATTCTATAATGGGTCTAATGAATGATGAGTAGAGGGGAACAATGACCTCTTTTTCTCCTTGATGAGAAACCTTTTGTGATGAGGTGTGCTATGCAGAAGGATTGCCTGACTACTGTGTCGATGTGATTATCAAAGGAGAGACTACTGTCCACCAGTGCCCCAAGGTCTCTTATCACACTTTTGGTGTTAAGTAGACTACCACCTATGGGTACAGAGTTTTTAACAAAAGGGATGACAATGCACTTTTCGGCATTAACCTTGAAGCCATGGCTTTGACACCAGGCATCTGTCTCAGTGAGGCTATTTTGTGGGATGTCCACATCGTTAGGAGTTTCAATTATGGCTCCTAGTTTAAAGTCATCTGTGAACTTCATTAGCCAAAGACCTTCTGTGTTAGTCTGTACATCAGAGAAGTAGATACCAAACAGGATGTGCAGGCACTGATATCAGTTAAAGTGTACACATATGTGCAGTCTAGTCTCTTTAGTAATGATTTGCAGTGAGCAGTGAAAACCATGGTCATTGTTCTGCCTGGATGTCCAGAGTGACTGTGATGGATATCTAAGTCATGTGTAGCGCATAATCCTATGGAAGCTGATTGCAATGTGGTCACATTCCCCTACATTACTGATCTCATGAGCCTCACTACAGACAGGCACCATGCTGTCAGTTACTTGGTACCCACTACATATGACATTGCACCTGTGTTATCATTTTCACTGCTGGAATTGACCTAGACAGTGGATATAGCCTCAGCAGGATCTTACTCTGGTTGGGCTCCTGACTTGTTGCATTCTGAGCATATGAAGTGTATGCTAGGGTTATTATGAGAGTCCCTTGTATAAGTCGCACGTCTAGCATGCACTTGTCAGAGAAGTGTGTGATGTTGTTGGTATCACATGCTCTGGTTAACAGTGCTATCATGAATACAATGATCTGCTGTGATGCCATCCAGACTTCTTCAGCAGTGGGAAGAAGAGGAGAGAGAAAGGCAGCCTCATTACAATAGTAAGTTTTCTGTTTTAGTTGAGTCATTGTATGTACAGTAAGCCTCAAAGGTATTGTTTCACATGTTTTCTGCTGTAATGGATATGCTGGGCTCATTAATATGCTATTTCTGTTTTGCAGAGGATTACAAAATAGCAGTGAAGAAGATATCTTAAAGAACATGGTGGGTTAGGTTCTCTTAGCATGTAAGTGTACTGCATTAAAGATATTCCTGAAGCTACACTTTACCAGTTAACCATTGCACTGACAATTTGTTTTTACATTTTGCTACTTCACCAAAGCATAATTATTCATTGTTTTTTATGATTGCCATTTTTTCATCCAACTGTGTCTGTTATGTCTTCATTTGCCATGTGTACAGCAACTGTACTTAATCTGTTTACTACAGACTTGAGGATTATTTTCTTGTGAAAACAAAGTCGCTTTTGCTTAGCTCTTCATTGTCTATACAGAGTTTTTAGTTTTTAACCATGTTAACTATGCTGCTTTCCCATAGTGTGCCAGTTATCCTTTCATTTCCCATAATGTGTATTATAGCTATACATAACTTGTTTACTGCTGCAGTGAACATTTTCTGACCATTTTAGTAATTTCACCATTACTGCCTTGTTCATTGGCCGTGTACATTGGTTTCCATCTGTACACCATTATGCCATGTTACTGTCTTAACTTTGCCTGGTTTCCACATGTGAATGGCTTGGGTGGCCATCTGTCCACCTTACCTCCATCATGGTATTCCATTTTCCTGTGTCACATCCCCCTACCCTGTTTGTAGTCCCATACTCATCATTACCAGCTGTCCACTCTCTATCTTTGCATCTCCTTTGTACTTCCTCCTTTTGCTACAGTCAGTCTTTATGTTATAAGCTTTTCTGTCTGTCTCTGCCACCATCCCTATTCCCTCTTCCCTAGCCACAACTGCCCCATGTTTCCTCTTCCCTTCTATTGAGCTTCTGAAAAAATAAAAATGCATCTATTCCAAAAACTACCCTTACCCTCATACCCCATACTACTTCCCTTTTGTTTATCCTGAGCATTCATCTCCTTACTCTTCCTAATTTCTGGCTGTCCTATAATCTCTTTCCCTTCCCTTCCATTCTTCTCACTTCCCATTTACAAAATAAATCTAAATGGCATTTTATTGTGCAGTCCTTGTGTACACAGCTGTGTCAATATTGTAAGGATATAGCATGTACATGCATGTGTGAATGCTCATTTTGTTGGTGCACTAGCTATATTCTGATGTTTTTAGGATGTGTCCACTCATAATAAGGTCCATTCATTTGCATGGTGACTACCCTTTTTTTAATATGTGTGTGGCTTCATTACACACCACTGTCTTGTGCATGTCAATGCTATGTCCCCATTTATGCTTGCTTAATTACCACTGGGCCACATCTCTGTATCTTTACCATGGCATTTATCACAGCAGTATCATTTTATAATTCTTTCTGAATACCCCTATTTATCTTTCATCTCTTTATATTTTTTGTTAACTTTAATAAGCACTGTATCTAGCATTAATCTCCATACAATCTTAGACCATTCAAACATCTGCTGATGCTGTCTTCTACATATAGCACATCTATTTTCATTCCTTACTCCTTTCCAATTGCCTACATAACAGAATACTTCATTGCATTATCATACCATTCTTTCCCCTTTTCTCAGAACTTAACGTTATCTAACTTCTGCATTTTGTTTGCTCTTATCACATCTTTATCATTCCCAGTTTCTGCACACTTTCTTTTTTCATTTATTCTCTCCCCAAAAGATAGATACTTTCTCATTATTACTGTGATGTCCTCACTCTGGGCCAGTAACCAAGGAGCCTGAATCCTCACCAGTAGCACTGGAGAGGGATGTTGACTTGGAACAAAACTGGATACACCCGTATTTCCAGATGCAGCTCTCTGTATCAAGCAAAATTTCCTTTAAGAACATGCAGTAAACACACTCTGTCTAAGGTCTGGATTTCTCTATCTGTCTCACTCCATGTCCCCAATAACACTCCACACTGGCACAGCTGTGGAGCTGAGACCTCACCGAGTGTCCAAGCCAAGTTCACTGCCACTCTTACTGTGAAACCAGTACTTCACATCTCTTCTCAAAAGTAACTGAAACACACACTATTTGAGATTTGATTTTCACACACATACAACACACACAGACACACACACACCTTGGAAAGGCTGGAACAGATTTACTGGCTATGCCCCCTTCTACCCTGACTATAAGGTAGTTACACTGCCAACAGATATTGCAAAGTCAGCTACTCTAAGGCTGTTCCAAGGGTAACCAATTATACTGAGTGAAATTAATATTAATAGAAATGGTAGTTTGAACAACAGCAAGATTTTCAGGAGCAGCCAGGGATGTGTAACATATGCCAGCACAGCTAGCTGAATGTTTATAAAGAATTGTATGTCATTTGTATATCAAACTGATTTGTAAAGCTGCTTGTGTTAAAAATGTACCAACAGTGTGTGCCCTGCTGGACAGAAAAAGAAATATACATGTATTATTGTAACTGTTTAAATGTATATGTTTTAACAGATGCTACTGGAAGAGAAGAGGTTAATCTCAATCCACCTAACTTTGAAAATACTTTGAAATTAAATTACCGGCTTAGGTCATAAAGATTGTATCTTACAGTTCTCAGTGCAGCCAGAGACAAGAAGTCTGTACTAGAAAGTGTTCTGCATTGTATCTGGGGTGAACTAATTGCTACTCTGGAAGGGTGGGGGTTTGAAATTGTTTTATGACTTCCAGGTGCTGCAGCAGATCTTAGCAAGGCTCTGTATATATATATATATATTTATATATATATATATATATATATATATATATATATATATATATATATATATATTATTGACAGTTTCTGGCCAAGGGGGATACCATGGGAACCAGACATCAGATGACCATATGTATGTGATGTTATTCTGTAATCCATCACTAAAAATGATACTGTACTACTAGGTAAGACTGAAGTCTGATTGCTGTCTGTTTCTGGTACCTGCCAGAGAAGGACCATTCACCCACTTCATATTTCCTTGCTCTAGTAAGTGGCCAGGGAATAGCAATTCTTTAGATCAGTCAGGAAAATATAGAGTGATTAGTTAAGTACAGTTTTTTTCTGTGTCTATTTGTCTGTAGGTGACTCTATTGTCAGACACACTGACGTCCCACTCACAAGGCTGAACAAGGAGAAGGTCACTGTAAGCTGCCTGCCTGGTGCCAGGATCCGTCACATAACACAAGCACTCAGGTCACTCCAAAGCAAGTACAAATATGACTCCGCCATTGTCCATGCTGGTGTGAATGACCTGAGACATACCTCCCTGGACTACATGAAAAGAGACATAGAGGAGCTCTCTGATCATGTAGCCCAGGCCGGTATGACCCTGACCTTGAGTAGCATCTTACCCTCATCAAGAATGATGCCACAATATAAAGACAAAATAATCAATTTTAACAATTGGCTAAAGTATTGGTGTCATTCAAAGGGGATCCAGTGTCTGTCAGCCTGGGATGACATGCTCGACAAGCCACGTTGTTTCGCTAGGGAAGGCTTGCACCTGTCACCCCTGGGCTTTCAAATACTGGCTAAGGCTCCTGCCACCCCCATAGTGCCTTTTTTAGGCAAGGCTCAAAAGACAAACCCACCTCCATAGACAACACAAAGAAAAAGAAACTAAGGGTAATGCTGCTCAACGCCAGAAGTCTAAACCTCAAGATGCACACACTCGAGGCTCTCCTCAGTATGGAGAATATCGATATCTGTGCAGTAACAGAAACCTGGTTCAAGGCTCCCGAGAGCACCCCAGCACTACCAGGTTATACCTCATACCATGCTTTTCGGCCCCAAAACTCAGACCGAGCCACAAAAGGAGGGGGAGTATCCATATTCATCAAAGATACCCACACCTCCAGATTAGTGGCACTACACGAAGCATCAGAGACCATCCATGTGCAACTAACAGTGGGCAAAACTGCCTTTCAGTTTGTAGCCTGCTACAGACCACCCTCCCAAACTCAGGAACCCCACTTGGCTTTCCTGAGAACACTGGAGAATATGAAGGTCTCTCCAAACACCATCATATTGTGTTACTTCAACTACCCAAACATAGACTGGGAGCACTACTCAAGCAACAGCACCCTCACACAATGGGTTCTAGAATTTATAAACTCAAATGCTATGGAACAACTGGTCACCACTCCCACAAGAGGGGAAAACATATTGGACCTGATCATCACCAACATGGGGACTCTATGTTCCATACCAGAGGTATACCACTCATTGGTAAGATCTGACCATAAATTAATCTCACTGGACATCCATATCCCGCCCCCACCCCAGCCAAGTAAACCACGGTGAAGAACTTTTCAAAAGCAAACTTCACACTTTTCAAAACCGAAGTGGAATCCTTCAAAGCCCCCGGGCCAGTGGAAAATATGGCCCAAACTGTAGAATTCTTTACAAACGCATCCTATGGACACCTACAGGAATGCATGGATCATGCTATCCCAAATAAAACCAAGACTCACTCCTCCAAAGGCAGTAAACCTGTCTGGTGGACCCCAGCCATAAATAAGCTATACAACATAAGGAAGAAGCTACTACATGATAGAGCAAAATCCCAAAAAGAAGGCATCTCTGATCAGTACTAGCAAGAAACTACGATCCCTCATAAAATCATCTAAGGCCAGCTTCGAAAGAAAAATTGCACAAGACGCTAAAGATAATCACAAGGCCTTCTTTAGTTATGTCAGGAACCTGGGTGGCAACTCCCAGATATGCTCTAAGTTAGTGCAAAATGACAAAAAATACACTGAACCCATAGACATTGCCATTATCCTGGCAGACAAGTTCAGTGCAAACTTCTCCCCCCCCTTCCCCCCCAAAAAAGCAAATGTCTATCCCAACAGAGTGTAGCCTCCCTGACATCACAGATGCACAGGTGAGAGCTGCCTTCTCCGAAGCAAAAAACACAGCATCAATGGGACTGGACGTTGTCCTGGGCTGCGTCTTACATGAGCTCCAAGAAGAACTGAACCATCACATAAAGTCACTGTTCAATCTCAACCTTACTACAGGATATGTACCCAAGGAATGGCGTACAGCAACAGTTGTCCCACTCCACAAAGGTGGTGCCACAACAACCCCGGAAACTATCGCCCTATAAGCCTGACTAGCCTGGTCTGCAAAGCTATGGAGCGTATCATCATGGAACTCATAAACAAAGACATTGGGAACCTCCCAACACTGGATCCTACCCAATTCGGCTTTGTTAAGGGCAGATCTTGCCACTTGAACCTGGACTTCTTTGAAACAGTCACCAAGGCCATAGATGAAGGGAAGGTAGTCCACACAGCCTACCTGGACCTCGCAAAAGCCTTTGACACAATACCCCACTCGGGCATCATAAATAAGCTCACCAGCTTAAATATCAACCCCTATGTCACAAGATGGGTTGCAAACTGGCTCAGGGATAGAACCCACATGGTCAGAATTGCAGGTGCCATGTCAGACTCTAAACCAGTTACAAGTGGCGTCCCACAGGGCTCAGTCCTGGGACCTCTCTTGTTCGGTATATATTTCTCTAAGGTACAGGCTAACACAGGAGGACAATGGCTGACCAAGTTCGCAAATGACTGCAAACTGGGTGCCATAACTGACTCGCCGACTGACACAAGCATCCTCCAAAAGGGTCTCACAGAGACGGATAACTGGTGCCAGAGCCATGGCCTAAAGCTAAATGCCAAAAAGTGCATAGTCATCCCCTATGGGAAAAACAAAGTGCCCACAAATTACCACATAGGTGATAATCCATTAAGTACGGAAGAAGTAATTAGGGATTTGGGGACCCAAGTAGATAGCAATCTCTCCTTTGACAATCACGTTGCCAAAGTGGTTAGAAAGACCTTCTATATAGCTCACCTTATCATGAAAGGGTTCACATCTAGATCAAGAGAGGTCATTGTGCCAATCTACTCATCACTCATCAGGCCCATAATTGAATACAATGCCCCATTTGGGATGTACCTTACCCGACACCTGCAGCAACTGGAAAGACCCCAAAAGTACCTCACCAAGAGGATCAAGGGACTCAAACAGATGCCCTACGCAGTTAGGCTAAAGAAATTCCAGCTCTACTCAGTTGCTTACCGCCTACTCAGAGGCGATCTGTGCCTGACATATAAAGCCATGTCCAAACCAGAATTAATGGACATGCTCCACCTCAGGAAATCCAAATCCCTTAGAGCCACATGCTCCAGGGACTTAAATCTCAGCACAGAAATAAATAGGACATGCTGGAGGGACAGATTCATATTCCAGAGGCTCCCCTCATTCTGGAACAAAATCCCAATCCACATTAGGCAGAGCCCCTCAATGACCCTTTTCAAGAGAAATCTTGACGAGTGAATGGGAGATCATAGGTTTACCCCTGGGATCTCTTATGTGTCCCTACTAGACAGAGGCACAGTAAACTAACCTTAAAATGGCTATGTTCTGTGACCTACTATACAGAGGCACAGTCAACTAATCTAAAAGGGTGGTGAAAGCCAAACGCACTCTGGTTAGGCTTATAAATGCCCTAGGGCAGATAGCCTAGTATCAACCTATGAACCTATGAACATATGTTATTTTAATATTTCCAGTGATTGAAACTCTGGTATTTACTGTAAAGAGATATTTAGTATTTTCATGTTCTTTTCTTATTTATTATTAAATATATTTAAATTTTTCATTGTGGTTGATCTTTTAGGGAATATTTTAATCTTTGAGAGTACTTAAGTAATTATATATATTTTTAGTAACAGCTCTGGCCACTCCTGAAGCCTTGTTGTGGTCATACCACTATCTGTATTAATATTAATTTCACTTGGTATAATTAGGTACCCTTAAAAGAGCCTTAAAGTAGCTGGCTTTGGAGTGTCTGGTGGTGATGTAACTATCTTATAGTCTGGGCAGAAGGGAGCATATCTAGTAAATCTGTGCCAGCCTTTCCCAGGTGTGTGTGTGTGTGTGTGTGTGTGTGTGTGTGTGTGTGTGTGTGTGTGTGTGTGTGTGTGTGTGTGTGTGTGTGTGTGTGTGTGTGTGTGTGTGTGTGTGTGCGTGTGTGTGTGTGTGTGTGTGTGTGTGTGTGTGTGTGTGTGTGTGTGTGTGTGTGTGTGAAAATCAAATCTCAAAGAATGTGTGTGTCAGCTGCTTGGAGCAGGGACACAAAGCACTGGTTTCACAGAGAGAGTGGTGGAGAACTTGGCTTGGACACTCAGCTGAGGTCTCAGCTCTATAGCTGTGCCATTGGGGAGGTTTATTGGAGACCTTGAGGGAAACAGATAGAAAAATCCAGACCCCTGACTGACTGAGTGTGTTCCCTGTGTGGTCTTAAGAGAAATTGTGCTTGATGCACACAGCTGCATCTGGAAATACTGGGTGTATCTTTTTTTGTTCCAAGTGAATGTCCCTCTCCAGTGTCAGTGGGGAGGATTCAGACTCTTTGATTACTGGCTCAGAGTGGAGACGTCACATATTCATGAGCAGTGGTATGGATATTAATGTGTGGTTATTGATTGAACGTCTGTAGCCTGTGGGCAGTTGTCCCTGAAGGTGGGTATCCTCTCAAGCAGCCACAAGGTAAACATACAGAGTTTCATATTCATAACAGTTTTTATTTATTTTTTGTTAGTTTAGTTTAGTCAGGAAAGCAGGCAAAGATGTCAGCAGAGGATTATGGCAAGCTGACAAAGAACCAGTTTGTCAAAGTGTATGAAGCTAAAGGACTTGTGCACGCCAACCTGAATAAAGAGGAAATGATTTCAGCCTTAGTTGCTGCTCAGACCAGCAACCAGGAGGATAACCAGTCTGGTGATGAGAATTTGCAGCCCTCAGAAACAAGACAGTTCATTCTTTCCTCAGATTACTTAAAAATCTATCTGGAGTTAAAGAGACCTGAACTGGAGGCCAAACATTTGGAATTAGAATCAGCAGAGAGACTGCGGCATTTGGAGGTCAAAGAAAATGGGAGACTGTGCCATTTGGAGGCTGAAGAAAAAGAGAAGCAGTGTCAACATGAGAGGGAGATGCTGATTCTTCGCCAGGGTCATGGAGATTATGTGGAAGGTAGTAACCAAACCCCAGAAGCAATAAAGATCAGTAAATTTTTCTCACTATTCACAGAGGCTGATAATATTGATAGTATTATTCATATATTTGAAAGAGTATGTAAACAGTGTAATGTCGACCAAGGACTCTGGGTATGGTTCCTGACCCCCTTACTCCATGGTAAAGCTGTAACTGCTGTTTCTAAATTGTCTGATATTGATTGTTTAAACTATATTAGATAAAACAATGTTTACTTGAATGCTTTAAATTAACACTTGAAGCTTACAGAAAAAAGTTTTGTGAGAATAGATGCAAAGCAGGTGAAAGGCTATGTGATTATATTGCTGAGTTAAGCACTTATTTTCATAGGTGGGTGAGTGGGTGTCAGGTCACCATGTTTGAAGGGCTATTAGACCTTTTGGTTAGGGAACAAGCCCTTAGCATTTTGCCTGAGGCCACGAGAATCTGGTTGGCAGACTGCAAGTATATCTCTGCAGATGAACTGGTGAAGAAAGGGGATTTCTACTTAGCAAACAGGGCATCACTGCACAGGAAGGGGATATCCAGTGCTGTACATGGTGGACAGCAAAAACCACTGATGTTTCTAAATTGTCTGATATTGATTGTTTGAACTATGAGAGAATAAAACAATGTTTACTAGAATGCTTTAACACCTGAAGTTTACACAAAAAAAGTTTCTTGAGCATAGATGCAGGGCAGAAGAAAGTGTGTGTGATTATATTGCTGAGTTAAGCACTTATTTACATAGGAGGGTGAGTGGGTATCTGGTCACCACTTTTGAAGATCTGACAGACCTTTTGGTGAGGGAACAAGTCCTTAGCACTTTGCCTGAGGACATGAGGATCAGGTTGGCAGACCACGAGTACAACTCTGCAGATGAGCTGAGGAAAAAAAGGGGATCACTACTTAGCAAGCTGGGCATCACTGCACAGAATGCTGCACATGGATATAAGGGAACCCATGGTGGGCCACCTCAACTACTCCATAACAGGGGAAGCCACTAGTTCAGGTACATGGCCAGGATCAAGGGTTAAATGTTTTAAATGTAATCAGTGGCGCTATTTATCATGTACATGTCCACAGAAGCAAGGTGGGGAATAAATGGGGGGGGGGGCAGCAAGTAGGAATAACAGTATGCCAGCGGTAAGTTGTCTGGAGACAACAGGTGCACCAAACTATCCCCAGAGTTTATATCCGATCTTAGTGGATGGAAAACAGGCCCCTGTTAAGAGAGACACAGCCTCTGACATGACCACTGTGAAGCCTTCAGTGGCTAAAGAGGAGCAGTACTTACTTGGGAAGTCCACTCCAGTCAGAACTTTAGGATGGAATCCATTCAAATGCCTTTGACCATGGTTCATCTTGACTGGGTGGGTGGAAAAAGAAGCAAGCAAGTAGGTGTACTTGAGGATATCCCTGCAGATGTCTTGATAGGGAATGCTTTTGATAATGAAGTACTTTTTTTGCACACAGTTACATACAGTGAGGCTTGGAGACAGGCATGTGTGTCTGGTAGACTGCTGGAGACCCAGACAGACCCCACACCTGAAGCGAGGACTGATGAGGTGGCTATTTCAGGGAGGGAGCTAACCTGTAGCAGTGAGCCTGAAGGTGAGCTACAGCTGCTGATAGATGCTGATGTTCCCTTGAAGAGAGTGACTTCACGGGCAGAGGTGAGTGGTAGTACCCATGTTGACAGTGAGGCACCACTGTCAGAGGATTCTAGACTTCCTGTGGAAGAGCAACTGGGAATGGTCACAAAGATAGACTTGAGTAGGGAGGCACTTGATTCTCAAGGAAAAGTAAGTCTTTATACTGGTACAAAGGTTTACTCTATCGAGAGTGGCCCTCTGAGGGGGGGGGGGTAGAAGGTGAGGTAATACAGCACTTGATATTTCCTAGAGCCTACTTTCTGCCACTTCTAGTCATAGCCCATGACATTCTTTTTGCAGGTCATATGGGCATAAAGCATACCAAGAGACATATAATGTAGAACTTTTATTGGCTTGGGATTGCAAGGGATGTAACAGGGTACTCCAGGACCTGTGACCAGTGCCAAAAAGTAGGCAAGGCAGAAAACAAGGTCAAAGCTCCTTTGATGCCTTTGCCTGTGATTGAGGAACCATTTCAGAGGGTAGTTATGGATATTGTGGGATCTCTGACTACCCCAAGTGTCATAGGGAAGACGTATGTCCTGGTGGTAGTAGATTATGCTACTAGATTCCCTAAGGCAGTGACTCTGTTCTCCATCAAGGCAGAGAAGGTGGCAAATGCGTTATTAGAGTTTTTCAGTAGGGTAGATTACCCAAGAGAAATGCTGACTGATAGAGGTGCCAATTTAATGTCAGAACTGCTTGCTTGCCTGTGGAAGCACTGTGGGATGAAGCACCTAAAGACCACCCCCTACCATTCCCAGACTAATGGTCTTGTGGAGATGTTAAACTCTACACTAAAGACCATGCTCTGGGCATTTGAAGACCAGTTTAAGAGAGGGTGGGACAAATATTTGCCTTATCTGCTGTTTGCATACAGAGAGGTACCCAGGAATCCACAGGTTTTTTACCTTTTGAGTTGCAGTATGGGCATAGGGTGAGCAGACCTTTAGATTTGATTCATGATGAGTGTGAGGGTGAGTGTGAATCCCACAAGGAGTCTGTTGCGGCACATGGCCTATGCCTCAGGACAAAGCTTAGGGAGCTCATGGTCTTGGCACAGGAGAACCTGGCAGGAACCCAACACCAGAAAAAGGTCTGGTATGATAGGAATGCTCGAGCCCGAGAGTATGCTGTGAGACAGCAGGTTATGGTTCTCATTCCTGTCAGACGCAATGAGCTGCAAGCAGCTTGGGAGGGACCCTTCAAAGAGGGAAGGAAGGTAAGTGATGTTAACTAGAAGGTAGAACTGCTAGGCAGGAGGCTGGGACACAAATTGTACAATGTTAACATGATAAAGCCTTACTATGAAAAGGAGGGCCTGATGCTGAGTATTTGCAGTGGATGGCAGAAAGAGTCTGAGGGGGATCTGGTGAATGATCTCCTCACTGAGGCTCAGACTGACACCTCAGTGGAAGGGGTAGCAATGTCCCAGCAGCTATCCCTTACCCAGGTTCGGGAAATTTAACCAGTGTTACAGGAGTTTGGGGGCAGGTTCACTGGCAAACCTGGGTACACCCACCTGGTGCAACACCATGTGGATACAGGACCCCAAGGTCTATCAAGCAGGTCCATTACAGGGTATCTGAGAGAACCATACAGACTCTGAAGGAAGAGATACAGGAAATGTTGTAACTGAGGGTATTCCAGGAGTCCAGCAGTCCCTGGGCCTCCCCAGTGATGCTGGACCAAAGAAAGATGGCAGCACCATGTTCTGTGTGGACTATAGCAAACTAAATAGTCACACAGAGTCAGATGCTTACCCAATGCCTAGGATAGATGAAGCCTTAGAGTAGCTGGGTGGGGCTAAGTATCTGACCACTACTGATCTGACCAAAGGCTACTGGCAGGTGCCCTTGACTCCCACAGCTAGAGAGAGGTGAGCCTTTGTGAATTCTTTCAGATTATACGAGTTCACAAAGATGCCCTTTGGGATGAAAAATGTCCCAGTGACCTTCCAAAGGCTGGTAGATTGTATCCCAGCAGGAGCAGGAGATTATATTCTTGCCTACCTGGATGATATTGCCATTTACAGAAATTCCTGGCATGAGCACCTTCAGCATGTCAGGGAAGTTCCGGGCAGACTGCAAAGGGCAGGTTGACCATTAAACCCAGTGTCAGGTGGGTATGGCAGAGGTCTCCTACCTGGGAGATAGGGTGGGGAGTAGTAAGATCAGGTCAGACCCTACCAAAGTGGAAGCCATTCAAGTGTGGCCTGCCCTTGCTACAAAAAATAGGTGAGGGCATTCTTGGGGACAGTGGGGTACTATATAATGTCCGTTCCCAATTATAGTACAACAGCTGCTCCCCTCACAGATCTGATGAGGAAAAACAGGCCAGACAAGGTACTGTGGACTCCAGCCTGTAAACATGCATTCCAAAAGCTTAAAAAGGCTTTGGGAGGACTCCCTGCATTAGCCAGTTCAGATTATAACAAAGAATGTGTTGTGTAGGTGGATGCTTCAAACCGTTGGGTGGAGGCTGTACTCAACCAGGTTTCCTCAGAGAAAGAAGAGCACCCAGTGGTACATCTCAGCCATAGACTCCAACCTAGGGAGGAATGTTATGCAGCAGTAAAAAAGAATGACTAGCCATAGTGTGGGCACTGCAGAAACTATATCTGTGTGGAAGGAAAATCATTGTAGTTACAGTCCACAGTCCTTTGACATGGCTAAATCAAGCCAGCCAGCAAAGTGCCAAGTTACTAAGGTAGAGCCTAGGGTTGCAGGCATATGATATGACAGTGCAGCACCATAGTAGAGTTAGCAATGCCAGTGCAGATGAGTTCTCAAGACAGGGCATGGGTTAAGATATGCCCAGACAGGCCCATTCTTCTCAAACAACATTTCTCATGGGTCACTTGAAAAACCACCTTGAGTCTTCAAAGGGGGAGAGGTGTAACAATGTGAGGTATTGCCAGCTATGCCAGGAGAAGTAGGGCAGTGGATGTGTAGCATATGCCTGCATAGCTAGCTGCAACTTTGTAAGGAATTCTATGCCATTTGTATATTTATTTATTTATTTCTTGACATTTGTTAACCGGGTTGGTCCAGCTGGGCTAGAGGCCCATTTTTAGTGGAGACCCGAGGAGAAAAGCTCCATTCACAGACAGTTTACAGTAATTAAAATATCTGAGTCAAAAGAATTACAAAAAAAACTTGTTATTACAGCAAGTTAAAGACAGGAAATAGAATGCATGCACAAAAGACTATACACATAATGTTTTTACAGAGAAACAATATATTTAAATCAAATTGATTTGTACAGATGCTTGTGTTGAGAAATGTATTTGTAAAGCTGCTTGCATTAAGGATATACCAGCAGTGTCCCCTGCTATACAGAAAAAGAAATATACATGTATTATTGTAACTGTTTAAATGTATATGTTTTAACAGAGGATACTGAAAGCAAAGAGATTAATCTCAATCCACCTAACTTTGAAAATACTGAAATACTGAAATTAAATTACCTGGCTTAGGCCATAAAGGTTGCATCTTACAAGTCTCAAAGCAGCCAGACACAAAAAGTCTATAAAGTATAAGAAACTAAGAGCAATGCTAGTCAATGCCAGAAGTCTAAACCTCAAGATGCACGCACTCGAAACTCTCCTTAGCATGGAGAACATCGATATCTGTGTAGTAACAGAAACCTGGTTCAGGGCTCCCGAGAGCACCCCAGCACTACCAGGTTATACCTCATACCATGCTTTTCGACCCCAAAACTTGGACCGAACCACAAAAGGAGGGGGAGTATCGATATTCATCAAAGATACCCACACCTCCAGGTTGGTGGCAAAGCACAAAGCATCAGAGACTATCCATGTGCAACTAACAGTGGGTAAAACTACCTTCCAGTTTATAGCCTGCTACAGACCACCCTCCCAAACCCAGGAACCCCACTCGGCCTTCCTGAGAACACTGGAAAATATGAAGGTCTCTCCAAACAACATTATATTGGGTGACTTCAACTACCCAAACATAGACTGGGAGCATTACTCTAGCTCCAACACCCTAGCCCAAAGGTTCCTAGAATTTATAAACTCAAATGCTATGGAACAACTTGTTACCACCCCCACAAAAGGGGAAAACATACTGGACCTGATCATCACCAACATGGGGACTCTATGCTCCAGACCAGAAGTGTATCCCTCACTGGTAAGATCAGATCATAAACAAATCTCACTGGATATTTACATCCCGACCCCACCCCCTGCCCAGAAAACCACAGTGAAAAACTTCTCTAAAGCAAATTTCACACTCCTCAAAACTGAGGTGGAATCCTTCAAAGCCCCCGGGCCTGTGGAAAATACGGCCCAGACCGCCGAATCCTTTATAAACGCATTCTATGAACACCTTCAGGAATGCATGGATCATGCGATCCCAAATAAAACCAAGACCCAATCCTCCAAAGGCAGACATCCTGTCTGGTGGACCCCAGCCATAAACAAACTATACAATAGAAGGAGGAAGCTACTAAATGATAGAGCAAAATCCCAAAAAGGGAAGGCATCACTGATCAGTATTAGCAAAAAACTACGGGCAAACATAAAATTGTCTAAGGCCAGCTTCGAGAGAAACATTGCACAGGACACTAAGGATAATCACAAGGCTTTCTTTAGTTATGTTAGGAACCTGGATGGTAATTCCCAGATATGCTCAGAATTAGTCCAAAATGACAAAAAATACACCGAACCCACAGACATTGCCAACTTCCTAGCTGACAGGTTCAGCTCAAACTTCTCCCCCCCCCCACCAAAAGGGCAAATATCTATCCCAGCAGAGTGCTGCCCCCCTGACATCTCAGATACTCAGGTAAGAGCCGCCCTCTCCAAAGCAAAAAACACAGCATCAATGGGACCAGATGGTGTCCCGGCTCGCCCTATATGAACTCCAAGAAGAGCTAAACCCAAACATAAAACTACTGTTCAATCTCAGCCTTACTACAGGATATGTGCCCAAAAAGTGGCATACAGCAACAGTGGTCCCTCTCCATAAAGGTGGTGCCTCAACGGATCCTGGAAACTATCGCCCCATAAGCCTGACTAGCTTGGTCTGCAAAGCTATAGAAAGGATCATCATGGACCTCATAAATAAAGATATTGGGGACCTGCAAACACTGCATCCTACCCAGTTCGGCTTTGTTAAGGGCAGATCCTGCCTCTTAAACCTGGTTGATTTCTTTGAAACAGTCACCAAAGCCATTGACGAGGGGAAGGTGGTCCACACAGCCTACCTGGACCTCGCAAAAGCCTTCGATACAATACCCCACTCGGGCATTATAGATAAGCTCACCAGCTTAAATATAAACCCCTATGTCACTAGATGGATTGCAAACTGGCTCAAGGACAGAACCCACATGGTTAGAATTGCTAGATCCATGTCAGACTCCAAACCAGTTACAAGTGGTATCCCACAAAGCTCAGTCCTGGGACCTCTCTTGTTCGGTATATATTTCTCGAAGGTACAGGCCAACACGGAAGGACTGTGGCTGACCAAGATCGCAGATGACTGCAAACTGGGCGCCATAAACAATGCCCCCCCTGACATCTCAGATGCTCAGATAAGAGCCACCCTCTCCAAAGCAAAAAACACAGCATCAATGGGACCAGATGGTGTCCCGGGCTGCATCCTATATGAACTCCAAGAAGAGCTAAACCCAAACATAAAACTACTGTTCAATCTCAGCCTTACTACAGGATATGTGCCCAAAGAGTGGCATACAGCAACAGTGGTCCCTCTCCATAAAGGTGGTGCCTCAACGGATCCTGGAAACTATCGCCCCATAAGCCTGACTAGCTTGGTCTGCAAAGCTATAGAAAGGATCATCATGGACCTCATAAATAAAGATATTGGGGACCTACAAACACTGCATCCTACCCAGTTCGGCTTTGTTAAGGGCAGATCCTGCCTCTTAAACCTGGTTGATTTCTTTGAAACAGTCACCAAAGCCATTGACGAGGAGAAGGTGGTCCACACAGCCTACCTGGACCTCGCAAAAGCCTTCGATACAATACCCCACTCGGGCATTATAGATAAGCTCACCAGCTTAAATATAAACCCCTATGTCACTAGATGGATTGCAAACTGGCTCAAGGACAGAACCCACATGGTTAGAATTGCTGGAGCCATGTCAGACTCCAAACCAGTTACAAGTGGTGTCCCACAAAGCTCAGTCCTGGGACCTCTCTTGTTCGGTATATATTTCTCGGAGGTACAGGCCAACACGGAAGGACTGTGGCTGACCAAGATCGCAGATGACTGCAAACTGGGCACCATAATCGACTCTCCAGTCAACACAAGCATCCTCCAAAAGGGCCTCATAGAAACAGACAACTGGTGCCAGAGCCATGGCCTCACGCTAAATGCCAAAAAGTGTATAGTCATCCCCTTTGGCAAAAACAAAGTGCCCACAAATTACCACATATGTGGTAATCCATTAAGTACAGAAGAAGTAATTAGGGACCTGGGGACCCAAGTTGATAGCAATCTCTCATTTGACAACCACGTGGCCAAAGTGGTTAGAAAAACATTTTATATAGCCCACCTAATCATGAAGGGATTCACATCTAGATCAGGGGACGTCATCGTGCCTCTTTACTCATCCCTCATCAGGCCCATAATTGAGTACAATGCCCCTTTTGGGATGTACCTTACCAGACACCTGCAGCAACTGGAAAGACCCCAAAAGTACCTCACCAAAGGATCAAAGGGCTCAAACAGATGCCATATGCTGCCCGGTTAAAGAAACTCCAGCTCTACTCAGTGGCATACCGCCTGTTCAGAGGCGATCTGTGCCTGACGTATAAAGCCATGTCCAACCCAGACTTAATGGACATGCTGCACCTCAGAAAATCCAAATCCCATCGAGCTAAGTGCTTGAGAGACTTGAACCTCAGCACTGAAATAAATAGGACATGCTTGAGGGACAGATTCATAACCCAGAGGCTCCCTTCACTCTGGAATAAAATCCCAGTCCAGGTTAGGCAGTGTCCCTCATTGACTCTCTTCAAGAGGAATCTTGATGAGTGGATGGGAGATCGTAGGTTTACCCCGGGTATCACTTCTGTGTCACTGTTAGACAGAGGCACAGTATACTAACCTCGAAAAAGGGCATAGCAAAATAAATTTAAAATGGGTGGCGAAAGCCAAACACATTCTGGCTAGGCTTATAAATGCCCTAGGACAGATAGCCTAGTATGAACCTATGAACCTATGAACCTATACTAGGAAAGTTTCTGCATTGTCTTTGGGGTGAACTAACTGCTACTCTGGAAGGGTGGAGGTTTAAAATTATTTTATGACTTCCAGGAGCTGCAGCAGATCTTAGCAAGGCTGTGTGTGTGTGTGTGTGTGTGTGTGTGTGTGTGTGTGTGTGTGTGTGTGTGTGTGTGTGTGTGTGTGTGTGTGTGTGTGTGTGTGTGTGTGTTATTGACACATATGTGCTAAATCCTGACAGCGTCTAGCCAATGGGGGGTGTAGCATGAGAACCAGAAGTCAGATGACCAGATGTATGTGATATCACTCTGTAATCCATCACTAAAAATGATACTTCAATACTAGGTGAGACTGAAGTTTCATTGCAGTTTGTTTTGGAACTTGACAAAGAAGGACCCCTCACCTACTTCATTTTCTCTTGCTCTAGTAAGTAACCAGGGAATAGTAATTATTTAGATCAATTGGGAAAATATAGTGAGATTAGTAAAGTACTGTTTTTCTGCATCTGTATAAATCTATTTGTCTGTGTTATTTTAATATTTCTTGTGATTGAAACTCTGATGTTTATTGTAAATAGATATTTAGAATTTCCATGTTATTTTCATATTTATTATTAAATATATTTAAACTTTTCAATTGTGGATGGTATTTTAGAGAATATTTTAATCTCTGAGAGTGCCTATATGTCTGTGGTGACAGCTCTAGACACTCCTGAAAGCCTTGCTGTTGGTCAACGTACCGTTTGTATTATTATTAATTTCACTAAGTATAATTGGTTACTGTTGCAAGAGCCTCAGAGTAGCTGGCTTTGGAGTGTCTGGTAGCAGTGTTACTACCTTACAGTCTTGGCAGAAGGGGGGCATAGCTAGTAAATCTGTGTCCGCCTTTAAAAGGTGTGCATGTGTGTGTGTGTGTGTGCGTGTGTGTGTGTGTGTGTGTTTATGTGTGTGTGTGTGCGTGTGTGTGTGTGTGTGTGTGTGTGTGTGTGTGTGTGTGTGTGTGTGTGTGTGTGTGTGTGTGTGTGTGAAAATCAAATCTGGAAGATTGCGTGTGTCAGCTGTTTGGAGCAGGGACACGAAGCACTGGTTTCACAGAGAGACTAATGAAGAACTTGGCTTGGACACTTGTCTGAGGTCTCAGCTCTATAGCTGTGCCAGTGAGGAGTATTACTAGGGACCTGAAGGGTGACAGAGAAACCCATACACCCTACTGAGTGTGTTCCCTGTATGATGGTAAGGGAAATTGTCCTTGATGCAGGCATCTGCATCTGGAAACACTGGCTGTATCCATTTTTGTTCCAAGTGAATGTCCCTCTCCAGTGCCAGTGGTGAGGATTCAGGCTCCTAGATTACTGGCCAAGAGTGGGGACATCATAATTACAGCCCTTAAAATCAACCTTTTGCTTTTCCCAGCACATCTCACAAGCATATTGCTCCACTGTTTCCATAATTTGCTACTGATTACCACATACTTGCCCTTCTCAGTTTCAACTTAATAGTCACTGCCTCCTCATTTCTCACTATTTTAGCCAAAGAAATGGTCTTATTTTTTCCTTTCATATTTTAAAATGTATTATCTTCATCATATAATCACGTCCCATATCCTTTTCTTACCCCTTTCAAACACCCTTTTCTTTTTCCAAAACAACCAATGCATTATCTCTCCACAGCCTTCTAATAACCTTTTTTAAGCCTTGATGCAATTTCTTTTCTTTCTGTATCATCAGAAAAAAAAAACTGTCATCTGCTTTGTATAATACATTAACAGTTAAGAATACTGTAAACTGTAAATGATGTTAATAGCTATTATTAGATGTTGTACATTTGTAGTTTTACAATCTGTATGTACTTTTTAATACTTTTTTATATGTCTTATATATAATGTGTGGATAGAGCTTTACTCCCTGGGCCACTGCTGAAAATGGGTGCCTGACCCAGTCAAACTTTCCCAGTCAACAAATATCAATGAATGAATGAATGAATCAATCAATCAATCAATACATAAATAAATAAATAAACCTCTGTTCCTACTCTAGATAATGTATTCTGTTTTTTCCTTTACATCCTGCCCTTCAGTCTTCCCATGGCTGACAAAAGCTCCTTGTATCCAGTGTTAGATTATAAAAGGGGTGACTTGGGTGACTACCCAGTGCCCACAGTTCCAGACTGCCTATGGCCAGCCACTCAGTATGCAGCTAACAGAGGATGTTTATCCAAAAATGAAATGATTTTATTTAAACAAAATCTTTATTACATTTAACAATACTAACTCATTTTAGCTTGCTTGTAATCTGAACATAATCTCTGGCAAAAACTATATATTTATTTCCATTTGCTACAGTAATATTCATTAGAGAATGGGCAAACTGTACATCAGCACCCTGACTGGAGAATGAACGCATAGTATTAATGTACAAGTAATGCCCACTGAAAAACAAGTCTGCCACTTCATGCACGCATATCAAACTGCCGTAGAACTTGGACTGAAAAAACAATTGCCAGCATTATTTTACATTGGATAAGCAGCACTTTTGCTGTTTCATGAGTGTAAAATAATAAAGAAAAAAATTAAAGGAAAAAAAAAGTGTGTATGTGTTTATGTCTCTGTGTGAGAGTGTATGTGTGTATGAGAGTGAGACATCGATTGAGTCAATACCTTACACTCACTAAGAAGCAGCTCTTTGGCTATTTAGTGCATGTAAAATAAATATAACCAAAAAAAACTGTGTGTGTGTGTGTGTGTGTGTGTGTGTATGTGTGTGTGTGTGTGTGTGTGTGTGTGTGTTTGTGAAAGAGGGAAGAGTGAGAGCGATCCCTGGCAACAATAGCATCATTTAAGATGTCTGTGTGTCTCTTAACCATATCTCTCAACCTCTCGGCTCAGGAAATCTGGACAGAGACACAAATAATGATGGAGAAATGAACAAAAATAAGGACAGATTTTAACTATTCCTCTTTTTAAACTTAGAAAATTGTTAAAACAACAGGGTTTCCATTAGCATGTATTATTTAAAGGATATGAAGTCTAAAACTCAAATGTCTGTCATTATTTAATGACTTCAATCCCCAGTGATTGGCCAGAAAACTACACATTTTATGAGGATGGGACCAAACATCTGAGCCAAAAATCTGGACATTCTGCAAAAATCTGGACAGTTGGAAAGTATGCTTTATTGAAACTTAGCTCAAAATATCTGGATAAATCTAAAATAAACGGGGGGACAGACTGATTATAGGAATCTATTTTACTTGATTATTAGGATTAGTGTTAACATACATTTTCTGAAACAGAGGTGTGTGTGAGACACTAAGTGAAAGTGACAGTTAAGATGTTTGCATACCTCTGGACCTTTCAGCTGAAGAAATATGGATAAAGCCTAAAATAAAGAGGGAACAAAGACTCAAAAATAAGAACAGATTTTAATTTCTGCTCTTATAAAATTACTAACTTGCTTAATTAAAATGATTATGTTAGTATGAATTTTCCAAAGAAAATAATAGTCTGAAACTCAAATGTACGCCATTACTTAATAACTTCAATCTGTAATGACTGGCAACAAACCAAATATTTTAGCAGTAAGGGACCACAAAATATAGTAAATGCCTAAATAATTTTTAAGTGTTATTGTTTGGCTGTAAAATGCTTCCTCCAACACCATTAACATATACTACAGCAAGTTTGAAACATTAGGCAGAGGAACTATTTTACATCAAAAATATATAAAAAATAATATAGTACTTAAAAAGTAAATAAGTAAAGCACAACAATTTTACAGACAGCCCATTCTATGAGCACATTAATGCCCTCCAGGGTGTGTGCTAATGTGTAATTAACACCCTTCCAAGGCTGTAGAAGCCCTCCACCTGCTATGTCGGGCCTCATAACACCTCCGGGCAGGCGTTATTTACACATCAACACACACACCATGTTCAGCATTATTGTTTATGTAAGTGATATATTTTTTCTTTACTGCCAATGAAGCCCTTGTTTTCCACCCCAGCCCTTACATTTCTGTAATCACTTTTTCTTTTTCTGTGTCTTTTTACAAAATGTCATCAGTGATATATTATATTTTTAGCTTTCATTTCATCTGAAGATTAAAGTCAATTAAATTAAATTCTTTCTATGATAAACACTTTGCTTTCACTGCACAAATGCTTTTATCTCAGGCATTATGTCCATATCTAGCTCGTTGTCTATATATATTACAGAATGCAGATTTTGTACACAAAAAATTACTATTATGCCCCACCCAACATAGCTATCAAATTTGCAGCTGCTTTTTTACATAATCATGACTACTCATTGCCTGGATGAAATTTTCATATTCTGCTTTACCATATTCCTGAGCCACTGCTGAAGGTATAATTATGAACTGCAAAAGCCAAATATTGAAACCAGCAGACTGCGGCAAACAAACAATATTTAATATATGTTGCTTAGAAGCATGTAATGAAATATAGGAAAACAGACCGGTTTCGGCTTGGTAAATCACATAGCCTTCATCAGTGTAAACATCATTTCATCATTTGGTTTTTGGAATACATTTTTCTTGAAACCTTGCAGTTGCCGTACTTGCAGAGATTGTGTTCTTATTGTGGATAACTATGAATTGCACAAATTGCTTTTGGGTTTTCACCTCCCTTGTGTATAGTTATATCACTCCACTGCTGCTGACCCTATTTTGATGGCATTAGAGGTCCTTTATCCTTTGCTTGCTGCTGTAGCAGATCAGAATGAGCTGAAAGCTTAACAACAGTCAAAACGTAATCATTCTGGGTAGGAAACGTCTCCTATTTTGTGCTGGACCATAGCATCAAACCGGTGTCACTGTCTCTTATTTGTCCACGAAATCCATCAGATTGCTATTCTGAAAACCACCACTTTGCAGCTCATTAACTATCATTAACTGTCACAGGCTGCTGTTTCTCTTTCACCTCACTTTCTACTTGGCTCCCTTTATTTCACCAGCTCCACACTTCTACATATTTGCATTTGCACCATTTCCTGTCATTTCTTCACCAGAAGTAATTCTACAACACAACCTTTCTGAATGGGTATGGGAACTTACCTGCCACCCTGGCCAAATTTCCCCTATTCAGAATGAATACCAATTCTGGTCTCTCTTGAAAAAGACCCATAGGCCTAGTGGGACTAACTTGGTTAGCAAAAGCATGACTAAATAAATGAATGCAAGGATACAGAGACAAATAAATGAATGAATAAATAAATATCACTGATCAGACAGTGAGTTCTATATATGGAATGGCAATCGTCATAGTCTCTAGTGTCATTTGTACATATCAAAGGTAGAAAACAGTAATAAGTTCAGGGTAGCATTGCATGTCAATAAAGGCCTCCTGCAATGCTAGCTTAGACCATTTGGAATGCTGCTGTAAATATGTACTTAACACTCCTCATTCCATAATGAACATATGCCATTTTGCAACAAACAGAGTTATTAGAGTGCGGGAAAGGTAGTCCTGACCATTACCTGAGAAATGTTGGATGATTTAAATAGCTATGGTTGAATGCCTTCATAACACCTGTTGGAAGAAAGATCAAACCACAAGATCCCAAAACAATACAAAAAAAAACAAAAAAAAGCAAAAAGAGAGAAGACCTCATCCCCCATCAGAAGCTTAACTCTGCTTGTCACCATACCTCTCAATCTCTCAGCACCAGAAATCTGGTCAAAGCCAGAAACAATGGGGGACAAAGGCCCAAAAACAGGAAGAGATTTTAAATATTGCATTTATAATTTTAGAAAGTTGCTAGAATAACACGTTTTGCATTATTATGTATTTTCTGAAGGATATGATGTCTGAAACTGACGTCTGTCATTATTTAGTATTATTTATTTCAAACCACGGCCATTAGCTAGAAAGCCAGAAATTTTGTGAGGAACAGACCAAAAATATGAGGCAAAAATCTGGACATTCTGTGAAAATCTGGACAGTTGAGAGGTATGCTCCCTATAGAACTGATTACTTCAGTCTAACTGGAGAAGAAGCGGTTATGTTTCTTCCTTCATATACAAATTGCTAGCAAGGAGAGGACAGCATCCCATACAAATTGTTTGGAATGCAATGTGTATAACAAGGTATAAATGTATTTTTTCATTGGTAGTCAGTTTGTACTTTATTCATTAAGTAATGATGTTCTATTTTAAGAGCCAAGAGCTATGATATAAAAAAGTTATTCACAAGATTCTGTGTGAGTTATATTGTAGAAGGAAAAATAGTTGTACACAGGGGTGGAACCAACTGTGTCTGAGCTATGAGGAATCTTTCAGTCATAACAGCTTAAGATGCAGCATTTCCAGAAGAACATAAAGGTCTTCCAGCATATTTGTAGGTGTCAAGATATGGACTCCTAATCAAGATTAGTTATGACTTGAATGAGAGGGAAAGCAAAGTAAGATACAGAATACTTCAAGAGGGAACAGAGTAATGTAAACCTGAGTTTGTCATCTATTAGTTACACTTTAAATGGTACAAACAGGTATACAAATTGCTGGCTTGTGTTAATGAGAAGGTTCACATTTCTCAATTTTACATTATCTCACTTATTTCCTTTTGTAAGCCAGTATGAATGTGAGTAACAGTGGATGTTATCCAGCAGATACCTAAGTGGTCTGTATAAAATCAAGCATTCGGATCATGTTTTAAGACAAGAAGAAAGCCAAACATCGTCTATTGCCATACACCTGTTTTATACTGAGTCATGTGCTAAGAGTTTGGGGCATTTTAACTGACGTGGTGCAGCAGTTAGCTTTGCTGCTTCACAGCATTGGGCTCTACAGTCATGTTCCTTGCCTGACGGGATCTTCTCTTCAGAGTTTGCATACCCTCCCTATTTTTGTGTGGATTTCTGCTGCAGGTTTTAGTTTTCTCTCTCATCCCAGTAGTATGCCACATTAGCAACACGTTTTGTAAAACGATTAAACACATTATGATAAATACATACTTCAAGCTAAGTTTTGAACATCTGGATGAGGCCTGTGGGAAGAATACATATGCACATCAGTTTTGGTAGACAGGGGCAGTTGTGACATCATCGGAAGCTTTTGCTACATCAGAAAAGGCAATTTTGGATAAAAACCTACTGCCTATATTAGAGTAGATGACATCACAGGTCAGTGGATGTCAGACTAATTGAGCTGAATCTGTTCTGAATATTAACTAGAATGCTACAATAACCCACAATTTATATCAAAAGCCATGCAGCAAGTTATATGAATAGTTTGGCAAAGCAAGGAATGACAGAATTTGGTCTAAATTTCTAATAAGGTAATAAATAGGATTTGTAGATTTATGGAGATGGATGCTAGTTTTGGAGATAAAGGAGTTAGACCACGTATAGATGACAGGCTGAAAATAACTGTCATTCATAGGTTTACTGCTTGTTCCTAGGCAGTTGATTTAGTAGAATCATTTGAAGGCTAACCAAATAATACTCACTGTGTTTCCGCTTTCAGTAAGAGCTTAAGGGGGTCAACTCAGTCTTATTTACAATTTCCCAAACACTTACAGAGGTAGTCATTGAAGAAGATTAAAGAGCTAATTTGTTTCATATGGACGGGTACTCTATTTCAGAGTAGGGGAATTCATTGGGCCCATTATCTAGCCTACAGACAGGCTGTGTTTATATTATGATGGAAGTTTAGGTGTCTGGTGTATGTATTTCTGGAGTTACATGTTTTGTGACAGTGTAGAAGGTCACATAGGGCAGGATCATTAGAAGCCCTGTAAGTTAAGCAGAGGCTGTACTGCAAGAGTCTGTATAAGGTAAGGCTTAAAGGCATACTGCAACAGGACACAGGGATTAGTCATTTAATTTTTGTAGTGAGGAAGGGCTTTGATCATTCAAGTTGGATCATGTATTTAGTAATGTACATGCTAAGGGAAACATTATGGACCTAATGAGGGAGAAGTAGAGAGGAATTCCAGCATTCCTGGATCTGCAAGATATACCTTTGTTAATCAGCTGAGCTAGGCAGAAGGATATTCTAATGACTATAGAGACATGAGGGTTGAAAGAGTGCTTCTTGTTTATTAAAGTGAACAGGTCCCTAATAACCATATGAATTTGGGGTGGGGGGCACAAAGATGTTCATGTTTACCAAAGAGTCAAAACTGCACTTTTTGCATTTAACTGTGGTCCTGACACTGCATGATTGTAAGATATGGGATTCCTCAGGTGAGTTGATGATAGTTCCATATTTTCAGTCATCAAGCAAACCTGGTCAGCCAGAGACCCTTCTCATTAGCTTGGATATTAGGGACATAGATACCAAATAGAAGCAGTCCCAGTACAGCAAGCCCATGGAACTTTATTTCAAAAAAGCCTTTTGATAGAGGGAGTGCCCCCAGTCTCGAGTGAAGGGGCTCTGCCTCTGAGGCAGTTTGGTATCCTGCAAGTAGCATATGGGTTTACATTTTGTTTGACAAGATTTATATTATGTCCAAGTGTTAGGTAGTACCCAAGTCTTTAGCCAGATCGAGGAATCTTGTGTTTACAGATTTGCCCTCACTCAATAATTTTTCAGTGAAGTACTTTAGGTTAAGCAGGCAGGATCTATCCTTCACAAATCTAAACTGGTTGAGACTGAGGAATTTTAATATGCCAATATTTTTGTTAAGGTGGTCTATAATGATGCAGTCCATTGTCTTGCAGACAAGGCTGGTAAGGCATATTGGCCAACAGTTGCCAAGATCAATTGTAGGGCCACCTTTATAAAGTGTCATGATTACTGCTGTTCTTCAGGCGACACAAAGCCATATGAGTGGATCTTTAAGATGGTGTTTCATACTGACAAGGAAACACCATGGCACATTGTTGTGCTCCAATGATCTAGGATATTTATTTACCTCTGACAGAACCCTTGAGACTTGTTTGGAGGTGCTCTACGATAGTATAAATAATTTATCCTGTGGAAGGAAGCTGAGGAGTAACAGGAGAGAGATGTTATGCTAAAAATGTTCTTTATCCTTAGGGGTAAGTGGATAATATTGTTATGTCTCGGTTTGGTGCAATGCTGTGCATTTTTCCAGAGGTTCCTGACATAGATGAAGGCCTTATCCTTGTGAGTGGTAATTCAGATGCAAAGAGGAACTTCAGTAATTTGTTTGTTTCTTATTTATTTTATTTGCTTTTGCAACCAGGAAAGTGACTGTTCAAGTTTTGACAATTGTTCTGACTACAAATTTGTGAAAATGCATGAAGCAGAAAGTATTGTATTGGAAGAATCCTGAGTGAGTTGCATGTGGTTACTTTGCATTGGTCAGTCCAAAATGGTTTTGCTCTGTACAGAATGCAAATCATGCAATTAGTTTTTTTGAAAATGTAATGAACATGCTGGTCAAACTTCATTTGTTTTATCAATGATGACACCTAGGAGCATTGTGTGATCTCCTTGCAGAATCAAGGTGTTATTGCTGGAGTAAACACTTAAAGACTGGTTTGCGGAATGTTTTTGTCTAGGAGTAAAAAGGATATGCTTTGATTTTGGGGTTGGGTCCAAAAGAATGTGGGATTATTGAAACCGAGATTCAGTGGATAAAAAGGCTTCTTACATTATAGCTTGCAGTTGTATGAGGTTTTGGAGAGTGCAAATAAAGGCTGAATTTTTGATATATTTTTATAACACTGGCTTGGTTTGTTGCTCCTTACAAGTTGTTTATTAATATATTAACTAGAAAGGGTTGAAAAATGGAACCTGAAATCGTAGTAAGTGGAAAACGTGTCCTGACTTTAGACATACTGTATTCTGTTTGAAAGGTAGCCTTTGAACCAGGCTAAAGTGCCGATGCTTAGACCAATGAAGGTCAGTTGGTAAACTGGGATCTATAGGGAATGAAAACAGAGAGATACATAGCTAACGACATGGCAGTAACAGCAGTACCAGTATATATGAGACCAGTACAATTTTTTATGTACTTTCTATATCTTTTTACCTGTATCTAAATATCTGTTTATGTATATCTATACCTATCTATCTTTGCTCACATATATGGGTTCATGTTAAATGAACGAATCACCATTTCAACGACAGTCAGAATGACGAGACCACGTCACCAAAAGACTAAGTAAACGACAAACCACTTCCATGTACATCAACTGCATGACCATACAGTATCCGCCTAAACTACAAGCAGGAACATCCAGTGAACTGCCACCAAAAGTCACTATAAACAATGATACCATACCATACACTATGTACTCTGTACCACTTACACAAAACAATGGGCGAGTTCCATATGAACGGTGCTGGTGTAATCAGCAATGTTTATCCCACCATACAGTCTCAACGCAGCAAAAGCATCCTTGTGATCGAAGGTTTCCTCTATCACTGTGAGAGAATTTGGCAGACTAAAAGATACTGGGGATGCAAATACAAAATCACAGGGAGTTGTAGAGTTAGGGCTGTTACAACTGTGGTTGCTAATTGTGAACGGCTGGAAAAGTCAGTCCAGCATAATCATGCAGGTGAACCTGGGGAAGTACAAAGGTATATTGTGAGCTATGATGTTAAGGATAGAGCTAGACGTAGGAGGGACAATCCGTGCCTAGTTGTAGAAGATGCCCTAGCTTCGACGTCCCTGGGAACTATTCATGAAGTACCAAGTAGGAAAGCCTTGCTGCAACAGGTTAGCCGTGTACGTTGGAAAGTGTCCCTGGCAGAAAGGGATGAAAGTCTAACTTTAAATGCTATAGATTTCCAAAAGTTCCCTTTGAAAACTGGTAGTTTCACTAGCAAAACAATGTCAGATGTCGGTACTGGCACTACAGTAGTTGTATTCAGTACTATAAACAATCTATACGACCTCAGTAGAGCCACAATCTGGCTAATGGATGGGACCTTCTTTTGCAAGGGTGTGTGCTGCAGACAACTGTTAAGCATTCATGGCCTAGTCAACTTTGGAAGTTATAGTAAGGCCATTCCACTGGTGTATTGCCTAATGTTGAAAAAGTCCCTGAAGGCATACAGTTGCATGTGGCATGCTATCTCTAACCTGCTGTCAGACAATAGGATTGAACCATCTGTGTAGTATGTGCATTCTGATTATGAGATCACCGTCATGAAGAGTATTAGGCTGAATATCAATAGGGCTGTGTCTAAAGGCTGTCTTTTCCATTTTGGCCAAAACATATGGCGTAAGGTACAGCAGCTAGGATTGTGTGCACTATACAATAGCGATATGTCCTTTCAACTACATGTTAAAAGCCTGATTGCACTAGCATTCTTGAATGAAAGGGATGTGACAGCAACATGTCAGCAATTGAGGGAAGTGTTCCACCACAGGGGACGGAGTTGCTCCATTACTTCTCTAACTGGTACATTTATGGTAAACTAAGGAAGCTCATTACCCGTACCACCTCTATGATGTGGTTCCCTCCATCGTTTCCAGTGTCATTCTGGAATATTTCCGAGTTAAACCAGCTCTTCCTACCTAGGACAGTGTGAAAGCCTGGCATAGGAGCTTGAAGTGCTTGCTCAGTGGCAGGGATACTGACCTAGCTGTATTATTAAATGTTCTCACGAGAGAACAGAACAGGGTTGACGAGTTTAGGAATCTCATGGCAACCGGTATCCCCTAGTCCCCAAAATGACGCCGGTTACTGAAGAGGCATTCACAATTTAGGACTATCTTAGATAATCAGGAGTCTTACAGTAATGTTAACTTTGTGACAGCCATAGCCAAGCTACTTAAACTATGACTGTGGAACCATGTACTGTCACATCTATGTAATGTATCTCCCGGGCATAGCTAGTGTTTGTGACACTAATGGTTTGTCTGGTTGCACTCCGTTAATGTTTCTGTAGGGATCTGTTGTAATTCTTCATCTGCTGCTTTAGAAATGCTTGGAAATCAGCACATTCTCTGTTGCTGATAGTAATGTGTTGGCGTTGCTAATATGTGGTATTTATGCATGTTATTTAAGTGTCGATGGGGTGTGTGCCAGTGTTGTTGAGATCAATGACTTGGGCGTCAGTGATCTGTTCTTTCGGTGTTGTCTGTTGTCGGGGACATGGTCTCGTCATTCTGACTGTTGTTGAACTGGTGATTCATTCATTTAACATGAACCTATATATATATATATATATATATATATATATATATATATATATATATATATATATATATATATCGGGTGTGTGTGTGTGTGTGTGTGTGTGTGTGTGTGTGTGTGTGTGTGTGTGTGTATGTTTGCATGCATGTGTCTGTATTTCTATGATCATATCTATCTATCTATCTATCTATCTATCTATCTAGCTAGCTATCCATATATGAATGTAGAACAAAGAAAAACAATAATGTGAATTAACTAATTACAGAAGGCTACCATAAATATCTTTAGTAGTATGGAATTCCCTGAATTAAAAATGTGCGTGTGTGTGTATTTGTGTGTTCACAATTTAGGAAATGAGTACTAACATGGATTCTGCAGAAGGGGAGGCCCATTAACACTGTTTTCCTTAACTATTGATATGAGTTTTAATGGTTTGGTTTAGTCATATATTTTGTCTTAAGATTGTCTAATACAAAGGACAGTTCCTTGGATCAAGCTATATTTCTATGTACTAAAATGTATTTTGGATAATTTCCTTGATATTGAATGGACTAAGAGCTTTTACATATCACAAGGAGAACACAGTATGAGTACAGTAAGGCATACTCACTGTAAACCTTTGAATATTTTCTTTACTGTGGACTAAATCTTTCAGAACACACTATTTCTGCAACACCTTCTTCCCATTTTGTCATATAAGAATAGATGCTGATCATTCATACCTATCAACTGTACAGATTTTTGCAGAATGTTCAAATTTTTGCCTCTTATTTTTGGTGTGTTTCTTAAAAAATTGTGGATTTTTTGACAAATCGCTAGAAAATCATTGAGGAGTGAGGTCAGAAAATAATGACAGACATTTGAGATTCAGGCTTTCTACCTTTCAGAAAATTCATGCTAATATAAAACCTGTTATTCTATCAACTTTCTAAGTTTGTAAAAGCAGTATTTAAAAATTGTTCCTGTTTTGAGCCTTTATTCTGTATTATTTATGGCTTTGTCCAGATTTCTTGCTCCAAGAGGTTAAGAGGTATGTGGACACTGGATAATGTCTTTAATGGAGGTTTAAAAATTCTGTACAGATTTTACTTTTTTACTTCATGAATGATTTGGATTAGACCCTCAGAGCAGTCATTTAAGCTTACCTGCTTAAACTCCACCAAATCTACTGAAGGCTGGAGTGAATGTAAAAATTGTGAAGGTAGAATTCTGGTGGAGGTGAGACTAAACAGAAGTTAGCCCATCTCTTAAAACCAAAAGTGCTTATTTAATCTGTTTTTTGTTTATTTTGTTCTTTATTTCTTTGTTATTTATAGCACTTTGTGTACTGTGTATTTTTCTAGCTAGTTTCACTGTGTGTGAGGTATTAACTGGAAATTGTCCACTTTTATTAAGCATCTGTTGGGTTGTTTGTTTCTGATAACTTGTTGCAGTTAAACTCTTTTTTCTAGAGGCTCCTTTAGCTGTTTAAAACTTTCATTTAAAGGCTCACTGCTGCTTTTCAGCTGTGAGAAACATTTCTGCAGTTTGTTTCTAAGTAGTGGGGATATCTGTAGCATTTCCATATTCAGGCTTGTATTTGGGCCTAGTGTTTGTGGAGGCTGTGTGTCTGAGCACATATTCAGGGACATCTTGGTTTAGCCAAAGCCATCAGGCATTTCAGTGAGAGAGAATTGTTTGAGGTCATTGGCTGACTGAGGTCACCTGGACTACCGCTTAGACTAAGCATCTCATTGGTTCTTTTGAGATTTCTTTCTTAAAAGCTGTCTCAGGTTTCAACTTTCTGTTACCTAAGAAGCTCAGTTGTGAGTGTTCTGCCATTTTACACTGAGCTAATCGAAGGAAGGACACTCAGCAAACTCGGAGCTATAATATATAACATTAATTATCCTGTTTTTTTGTTTATTATGTTCTTTATTTCTTTATTTATAGCACTTTGTGCACTGTGTATTTTTCTAGCTAGTTTGACTGTGTGTGAGGTATTAACTGGAAATTGTCTACTTTTATTAAGCATCTGTTGGGTTTTTTGTTTCTGATAAGTTGTTGCAGTTTTTTCTAGAGGCCCCTTTAGCTGTTTAAAACTTTCATTTAAAGGCTCACTGTTGCTTTTCAGCTGTGAGAAACATTTCTGCAGTTTGTTTCCCACCATCCCTGTTGGTATAGTGTTTTTATAGTTGGTGGCTTTGCAGTTGCCTGCCCCAGGTGTAAATTTGATCTGGGACCCTCCTCCCAGTCTAGTGTCATTACCTCATTCTACCCAGTACAGGGAGAACATTTGAGAAGGCCAATCAGCTTAGTTTTTGCTACTCCTTTCTCTCTTTCCACTAAAAAAAAAAAAAAAAAAAAAAAAAAACTTTTTCTAAGCTTGTTTCCTGCCTTTCTTGTGGGTAGTCTAGCCTGGATATAGATTTGCTGTGTCCAGGACTATTTGTAGGCTTCTAGGGCCCAAGCCTTTATGTGTTGAAAGGAAGCCTTCTAGCTTAATTTTGTTTCTTAGAACTAGACAGTTTTTTGTTTCAGCACTTGTTCAAAACTTATTTTAAGCACTAAATAAGCTACACATTACTACAACACTCAACTTTCCTCACTGTCTAGAGGAAAACAGTTTCTAGTACTTAACAAATAAGCACCTATCCAGGCATGTCTAAGGGTCAGCCCCCGGTGTTTTCTCCTGTCTACCTGATGAATCTGGGCATTTTGGGGCAATGCAGTAATTGCCTCATGTACACAGACAACCCTCTCCTCCTACCACCCAACAGTACAACCTGTGAGAGATGCACTTATATAGCCAAACTGGAAGCAAAGCTCTCTTCACCCAAGACTGGACTAGACAGTCAAGAGGAGAAGGTAAACACTTGCACCACACCACACTCAGCACATAGTCCCTCAAAACCTACACCACCAAAACACACACATAGAAACACAAAACACGCACCTACATTCACAGAGGCTCTCAGTAAAAACCTGCCAAAGCAACAGGGACCTCCAAAGCAGAAACACAAGCAACCTCCACCCCCCAACACATCCCAAATGACACATAGCCCACAAACTCAGTGTGCCACTCAACCACAGCCCATAAGGCATAACAATGTACCCAACACTCTAGTCATAGGTGACTCTATAGTCAGGCACACTGATGTTCCACTCACCAGGCTAAACAAGGAGAAAGTTACTGTCAGCTGCCCGTCAGGTGCCAGGATCCGCCACATAACACATGCACTCAGGTCACTCCACAACAACTACAAATATGACTTTGTCATTGTCCATGTTGGTGTGAATGACCTGAGAGGTACCTTCTTGGACTACATGAAAAGGGACATGGAGGAGATGTCCGATCTTGTAGCCCAGACAGGTATGACCCTAGCCCTGAGTAGCATCCTGACATCACCCAGAATTATACTACAGTACAAGGACAAAATGATTGACTTCAACAATTGTCTGAGCTTCTGGTGTCATTCTAAGGGGATCCAGTATCTGTCTGCCTGGGATGACATGATCGACAAGCCATGATGCTTTGCCAGAGATGGCCTGCACCTGTCGCCCCTGGGATTCCGGATACTGGCTAAGGCTCTAGCCACCCCTATAGTGCCTTTTTTAGGCAAGGTTCAAATGACAAATTCACCACCCTAACAGGTACAGGCAATAAGAATCTAAGGGTATTGCTACTCAATGCTAGAAGTCTAAACCTCAAAATGCACTCTCTCGGGGCACTCCTTAAAATGGAGAACATCAACATCTGTGCAGTGACAGAGACCTAGTTCAAGGCTCCAGAGAGTACCCCTGCATTACCAGGCTATAATTCATACCACACCTTTCGGCCACCTAACCTGGGCTGAAACACTAAAGGCGGAGGAGTGTCCATATTCATTAAGGATATCCACATCTCCTGGCTAGTTGCTCAGCATAATGCATCCGAGAAGTGCAACTAACTCTGGGCAAGACTGCAATCCAAACTGTAGCTTGCTACAGATCCCCCACCATGCCCCAGGATTCACACTCCTCATTTCTTAATACACTGGAAAATATTAGGGTACAACCTAACACCCTAATAAGGGGTGATTTCAACTACCCTACCATTAACTGGGAAAATTACTCATGTACCAACTCTTGTGCTCAACGTTTTCTGGAATTCATAAATTCCAATGCCATGGATCAACTTATCCACACCCCCACCAGGGGCAGCAATATCCTAGACCTGGGTATTACCAACATGGGCAACTGGTGCTCCACACCAGAGGTCTGTTCCTCGTTGGTCAGATCTGACCATTAGCTAATCACCCTAGACATCCACATCCCTCCCCCACCCCCCATTAAGGAAACCACAGTAAAAAATTTCTTCAAAGCCAACCTCACGCTTCTTAAGACAGAAGTGGCAAACTTCACAACACCCATGCTGACGGACAATAGAGGTATGACTGCTGAATCCTACATGAATGCACTTTATAAGCACTTACATGAGTGCATGGATCGTGCAATCCCTAACAGAACCAAGATGCTATCCTCCAAAAAAAGGAAGCCAATCTGGTGGTCCCCTGCCATAAACAAATTCTACAACAGAAGAAAGAAACTGTTGCAAAAAAGAGTAAAATCATATGATTGGAGAAACTCCCTGGTCAGCTTCAGTAAGAAGCTGAGATCCCTCATAAAATCCTCCAAAACAAGTTATGAAAACAAAATCGCCACTGACTCTAAAGACAACCACAAAGCATTCTATAGCTATGTCAAGAATCTCAATGGCAACACTCAGATCTGCTCTGAGTTACAGCACAATGGCACTAAATATACAGAACCAACGGATATTGCCAACATCCTGGCAGATAGGTTCAGTGCTAACTTTACCCCTCTGTCATCCCCTAAAGGGCCCATCTCTATACCAGAAGAATGCAAAGTTCCTGTAATCACGGCTGCACAAGTAAAAAACACATTATCCAAAGCCAAGAATACAGCATCCATGGGACCTGACAACATCCCAGGCTGTGTTCTACACGAACTACAGAATGAACTGGCACCCCACCTAAATACCTTGTTCAATCATAGCCTCACCTCAGGCTATGTGCCCACTGAATGGCGCACAGCGACAGTTATCCCACTCCACAAAGGGGGAGCCACCACAGACCCCAGAAACTACCGCCCGATTAGCCTAACGAGCAAGGCTATGGAGCGTATCATTATAGAACTTATAAACAATGACGTTGGTAATCTCCAAACTCAAGACCCCACCCAGTTCGGGATTGTAAAAGGCAGATCATGTCTCCTAAAGCTGATAGACTTCTTTGAAGCAGTCACCAAATCCGTCGATGAGGGTAAGGTGGTTCACACAGCCTATCTAGATCTCGCCAAGGCATTTGACACCATCTCCCATTCTGGAATTATAGATAAACTCACTAAACTAGGTATAAATCCCAATGTCTCAAGATGGGTTGCCAACTGGCTCACTGACAGAACCCACACGGTAAAAGTAGCAGACTCCAAATCCAGCTTCAGACCAGTGACAAGTGGAGTACCACAGGGTTCAGTCCTGGGTCCTCTCCTGTTTGGTATCTACTTCTCTGATGTACAGGTCAACACAGAAGGCCTTTGGCTAATGAAGTTCACAGATGACTGCAAACTAGGAACCATAATCAAAACTCTAAAATATGTGCACATCCTACAAAAGGGCCTTGCTGAGACAGATGCCTGGTGTCAAAGCCATGGCCTCAAGCTCAGTGCCAAAAAATGCATTGTCATTCCTTTTGGTAAACACTCAGTACCCATGAACTACCACATAGGTGGTAGTCTACTTAACACTGAACGTGTGATTAGAGACCTTGGGACACAGGTGGTCAGTAGTCTCTCCTTTGATAATCACATCACCACAGTAGTCAGGAAATCCTTCTATGTGGCACACCTCATCACAAAAGGTTTCTCATCCCAGGAAAAAAAGAGGTCATTGTTCCCCTCTACTCATTACTCATTAGACCCATTATAGAGTACAATGACCCTTTTGGTATGTACCTCACAAGACATCTACAACAACTGGAAAGGCCACAGAAATACCTCACAAAGAGGATTACCAGCCTCAAAGAGATGCCCTATGCAGACCGTCTCAAAAAACTGCAGCTTTACTCAATTGCATATCGCCTACTCAGAGGCGATCTCTGCCTAACACACAAAGCTATGTCAAACCCAGAGCTTTTAGACATGCTCCACTTAAAGAAATCCCAATCCCTACGAGCTACACACTCTAGGGACCTAAACCTCGTCACCACAATAAACAGAACATGCTGGAGGGATAGATTCCTGTCCCAGAGACTTCCCATACTCTGCAACAACCTACCTATCTATATCAAACAAAGCTCCTCATTAGCACTGTTCAAGAAAAATCTTGATGATTGGATGGGAGATAGGAAATTCACCCCAGGGATCACTTCTGTGGCTCTGCTCGACAGTGGCACAGGAAGATAATTTTCTTGGGTGGCGAAAGCCAGGGTACCTTTGGCTAGGCTTATATAGGCCCTAGGGCCAATAGCCTAGTACCTACCTATGAACCTATGAACCTATGTATCCATACAGTATTGGACTGCTTCAGTTTGTTAGATAATATGGATGTATAGAAACTGCTTCTGAAAATCTTGTATTACATTGTCTTTTTTTTTTTTTTGTAAAAAGGAAAATAAAGGGATTCTGAGTTAGGACCTCTACTGTTTGGCATCTACTTCTCTGAAGTAAAAAACGTATACCAAAGGCATGTGGTTGACTAACTTTGTAGATGACTGCAAGCTAGAAGCAGCCACTGAAACCCTAAATGATTTAGCCATCCTGAAGTAAGGTTTGCCCAAAATAAAAAACTGGTGCCAAAATCATGGACTGAAGCTAAATGCCAAAAATGCATTATTATATCCTTTGGGAAGTCATCTACCCTGGGGAACTACCACACTGACAATACACTCCTAAGAGATCACCCATTTGTTAGGGATTTGGGAACTTATGTGGACAGTGATGTAACTTTCATCCAACATGTGTCCATTCTCATAAGAAAGTCCTTCTATATTGTACAGCTTATTAACAAAAGAGAGACTGTGTCTTGACCTATGGATGATCATTACCTCCTTTTACTCAGTCCTCTTTAGGCCAGTCATTGAGTACAATGCCCCATTTGACATATATCTATCCTGACACATGCAACAACTGGAATGTCAGTAGAGATACCTTGCTAGCAGGATTCAAGGCCTAAACAATATATCCTACATGAACCGACTCGATGTATTGCAGATCAGCAAGTCAAATGATGTCATAAATACTTGTTAGTGCCATTTAAACCTTATCTTCAAAATCAACAGAATAATTTGAAAGAACAGGTATATCTCACAGAGGATACAGCTGCTCTGGAACAGGCTCCCTATCCACATAAAACAAAATTCATCACAGTCCATATTCAAATGCAACTTGGCTCTATGGATGGGAAACAGAACATTTACTGCAGGAGTGCCCCCTGTACAACTAACAGACAGAAGCAGCTCCTATATGCTTTATTCCATGCATAGGTCCCTTCAGATTATCTATGGTATGATCTCAGGTATTCTCACTAGGCGTGATATATAATTATTGACCATGGGATGGGTAAAGTCATTGTAGCACCCAATGGGATAGGTTAGTTCAAACAGAAAAGGGGGCTGGCTAGGATTATAATGTCGTACAGGGGCAGCTAGCTTAGTACTTACCTATGACCCTATAAACCTATAAAAGCATTCAAGAATTAGGGATATAAATCACTTTAGAAAGCATTGGTCTCTGTCTTCAGCAAGTTATATATAGTTGTACACATACCCCTGCCCACCACAACAAGACCATTAAAACCAGTACAATTTATTTAACATTCAATAACAACAGACAAACATTTCAAAATGTTATCAAAACATAACACATTATTTACAGATTCACCAGTTAAGGCAGCACTGGACCATTCACCTCTACATTATAACAGCAGCACTATACCTCGTATTGTATTAAACTCATACCAAACTGAGTAGCATGCCACCACCCAATCCAAATAGTACCTTAACCATTCCACAAAGAAAGGAGGAACAGAGAGGTCTCTCTCAAAGACCCCTTTAAAACTATCCTTACATGACATTTTTTATTTATTTATTTTACATTTGTTAACTGGGGGTGTCTGACTGAGCCAAAAAAGCCCTTTTTAAGCAGAGGCCTGGGGAGAAAAGCTCCACATAGAAAACTTACAGATACATTTAGATATTTAGGCATGATCAGTATACACACAAATTACAATAGACATGTTTTTACAGTGGTATGCAGCACATCAACAGTTACGGTGGAGAGAACAAACAAAAAAATATTAATTTAAAATAAAGGTAATTAATAGATTTGTGGTGTACAGCTGAAATTTGGAACATTGGTAGAATACATACATAGTACACAGGTACAGTACATACGTTGTACATTAGCCAATGTTTGTGAGTAAGAGTGAAAACTATTATCAAGTACTCTAGGTTTAGTATGTGACATCCAAACTGCAAACAAACTGTACACTTTTCAATGTAATGAAAAAGAAGAAGGGATGGGTGTATTCCAACACCCTCACCAAAGAGATCAGTTCCATTCTCACTTAGACTTATATAATCTCCCTTCCCTCCAAACCTAACAACTTCCTTGCAGCCCCTTACCTCATTTCCATTAAGCTTCCTATACCACCCCTACAAAAAATGTAACCCTATCATTCCTAACTAAACCAAACAAGGACCTGCAGGCATATTTGTACAAACAAGCCTTCTTCAGAAAATTACAGTTATTATACTAACATAATATTTTGGCATACAAAGTATAATCTTGGGTTTTCGTGCATACTATTTAATGCATTTACATTTATTGTTCCTATTTGTATTTATATTGCTTAATCATGCAGTCCACATGTCTACTACACTTTAATAACGTCTTCAATTTACCAACGTGCCTTATGCATTACAATTGACACTGGGAGTCTCAGTTGATTACCAACTCTCTGGACCTTTCACAACTGCAGTAACATATCAGTAGAATTAGCCTATCTGTTGCCTCTTGAATTACATCGATCCATTGCAGAAATATCCTTGGTGATCACACTTTCCTTTACCCTTGAATTGAAATAATCAAATTAATACTCATATTTGTTTTGTCCGTTATAATTCTGCTAACAAGTAATTTTTCAATTTAGAGGTTTCTTAATGTTTGCTTTTTTACTTAGTTTTCTAATGCCTCGATAGTTTATAAAGTGTTTAAGGAATCAAATGTATCTCAAAATAAATTGCTGGAACCACCATGCTTCAAATAAAAAACAGGCAATCAAGCCAGTTATTGATCTTTTTTTGAAACTGTTACTTCTCAATCTAGGTGAACGTCAAAATGGAATCAGAGAAACAAGGTGAAAATAGCCTACAGATGCTTGACAAGTTATATGAAATTCTTTGAGCTTGATGAAATTCTAGCTGCTGCCCAAATGTAGAAGGAGATATTGTCTCAGCATAATGATGCTGATAAGTAATGCCTTACCATTTACAAAGTCTCAGTGCCAAACAGAATTCTGCCATTCAAAAGGAGCAAAGCTAATGTGAGGAAATGTTGCTGTTCAACACCGATGTCTCCATTAGTGAGTGCAGTGAATGCACTAAAGTGTTGCTATCATTGTGAGTCTGCTTAGCTGCATGTACAAGTGTTCAAAGTTACTACATGCGAATACAGCAATGTGTGGAAGGTAATTCACTTTAAGTGCAGTGTTTATATAATTACAGATTTATCAGTGGTGCAATGTAGGTAAACAGAAAAGCAAATCAATATGGAAGTATTTAAAGAAATAAATTTCTTAATATGATGTTTGGAAAACTATATATTTTTCTTAGTTCATATTAGTGATTATAAAACGTCAGATTCTGAGGTACAGAAGATCATTTGTTTAGTCTTATAATTGTGACCACCATTGAGGGATGACTATTGTAGGACTGTTTTACAGCTTAAAAAGACTGACTTCTGAGCATCTCAGCATAAAGACATTTGGTGAACAAATAGCATGGATACCTCACATAAGTTGTCCAGCTATATCTACATAATACTATTCAATTAAACATGTATCCCAGCATTAGTAGTCAAATGCTGTAACAATTTAATATTTTTGCTTAGAGATTAACATTGTGAACTAAAAATGAATTACATCCAACAGACCTGGATTTGAGGTCAGCTATTTTTACTTCCACATCACAAAAAAGTTCCTTGGTCAGTTTTAGAATTAGAATATGAGATCATATGTCTTTACTCAGCTCTAAAAAAGATTGTACAATAACAATACACATATATGATATAAATTAGAACTATATCAAAACAGATTGTTACAATTTTATGAGCAAAGCATTACTAAACTACAGCAAAATTCTTCTCCGCCACCAACCTCTCACTTGACTTAAAAGAACACCTCTTTCCTTTATGACTGCTTGCAATACTCGTGTTGTTTTAAGGCTGTAATTTAGACAGTCTAAATTCATGTGTTTAGTTAATCATGTTCTATTTATTTGTGGAATGTGTTCTGACATCTTGTCTCACAATTATTCCTCAGTTTCAATTATGTCTTGAGAGCTGATAAAACAGCGACTTGACATGTACAGACCATACCACCTGGGGAATAATGGTTGCTTTCATTAAGATTTCCCGTGCATACCATTAATTGCAAACCAAGCAGATGAAACAGTGACTGCAATAAGCACTTGAATATCTAGGATTAAGTAAATCTGAGAGTGCTTTGGCTTGACATACTGAGGCAGTGTATTAGACAGAGGAGGGCAATTGCTTTTCTGAACAGCATAGTTTCTGAACCAGGTACCTCTGTTAATTTTTTGAAACTTAAGATGTCAACTTATTCTTAATTGTTAGTAAAAAGTAATTTGGAAAGAATGGAACAGATTACCAATTTGTTTCTGTTAAAAATATGCATACAGCTTTGTTTGTCATAAATTTAATTTTTGTATGCTGTATTTCATTTCATTTGAAGCAGTCATTAAAGCAGGAAACTTTGGCACTATAATAGTATAAGAAATTGGGTGTGCATAATACCCCAGTTAGTCACATAGAGTTTCATAGGGATACATCAATGTCAATGAAAGCCACTTGTAAAGCAAATATATCTACTTATGGCACTAAATTTGTATACTTCAGAAAAAAATTGCAGTGTTGTTGTTGTTTTTTTTTCTTTAACTACAATCCTCTACAAGTAATTCATCCAATTATGTTAACACTACTGTAACTTTGAAATAAATATAGTAACAGAAAAGGGTTGTGCCCTTCATTTATTATGAGACAAGATACTTAAAATGTGCCTGCTAGTTACAAAGACAAGTACTACTGAATCCAGTCTAAGGATTGCTCACCTTCAACAACAATGAACACAATTATGGGTATTGCTTTAAGGTTATCTAAAAAAAGGCAAAAAAAAAAACCTGTTAATCATAACCATAAGTACAACTTAATTTTATTGCATATGCAGACAAGTACCTCAGGCAAAACTTAAAAGTGACACTTTCTTTCTGAATATTACAAGCAGTTTTAGAGTTATTAAGGTTACTAGCATTGTGTCAGTGATGCTTTTGTGACATTTATCAGCATTTGGATCATTTCAGCAAAAGAAAGCCAAGAGAAAGACAATAATAGGAATGGGATGAGGAATGGAAAAGTGAATACTGATCTCTTCATTCATTATTCTATGCCAGTAGGAAGAAGTGACCCAGAGCATGCAAGATCTGCCATCCCGAACCCAAATTACACATACCAATGTAATGCTTTATTGTATGTAAAAAAAGAAGAGGAGTGGAATTTTATTTCCCTGTACTGAATTGGGTAATTATAGATGCTTCAGTCTCACCAGCCTTATATGCAAAACCATGGAATATATCATAGCAGATCTCATTTTTACATTCATAGGCAGCTTAACTCATCTGCATCCCAATTGGTTTGGTTTATTGAAGAGCAGGTCCTATCTCCTGTACCTAATAAGCTTCTTTGAAAATAGTACAGGGGCTGTGGACAGTGGGTATTCTGCACACATTGCTTATCTCCTACTCTGCACATGGCTGCTGAGTGTTCCCTGGTCTCTACATTAGTTTTTAAATTTGAGCATACTTCTATTACCTAATTCCTCTACCTCTGGCTGTGCCTTACTGGACTCCAAATACCAACTTTAGTCACCTACCTAACCCTGCTTGTGCAGCTCCTCACCTGGGTAACCAAAGTACCCCCCTGGATTGAAAGCCAAGCAAAACTAAGATTTTGAGCATACTTAATTATTACCTAATTCCTCTACCTCTGGCTGTGCCTTACTGGACTCCAAAGACCAACTTTAGTCACCTACTTAACCCTGCTTGTGCAGCTCCTCACCTGGGTAACCAAAGTACCCCCCTGGATTGAAAGCCAAGCTAAACTAAGATTTTGAGCATACTTTTATTACCTAATTCCTCTACCTATGGCTGTGCCTTACTGGACTCTAAAGACCAACTTTAGTCACCTACCTAACCCTGCTTGTGCAGCTCCTCACCTGGGTAACCAAAGTACCCCCCTGGATTGAAAGCCAAGCTAAACTAAGATTTTGAGCATACTTATATTACCTAATTCCTCTACCTTCGGCTGTGCCTTACTGGACTTCAAAGACCAACTTTAGTCACCTACCTAACCCTGCTTGTGCAGCTCCTCACCTGGGTAACCAAAGTACCCCCCTGGATTAAAAGCCAAGCTAAACTAAGATTTTGAGCATACTTCTATTACCTAATTCCTCTACCTCTGGCTGTGCCTTACTGGACTCCAAAGACCAACTTTAGTCACCTACCTAACTGCTCGTGCAGCTCCTCACCTGGGTAACCAAAGTACCCCCCTGGATTGAAAGCCAAGCTAAACTAAGATTGTATGTCAAATAATAACATTATATCTTCCCCTAAATGCACTTGTTGGTGTTGTGATACTTGCTAGGTGTCCTATTTAAACTGCCATATCAGCCAGCAGCCATACCCCCCCTCTGCTTGCCTTTCTCATACTCCATTCACTCTTTGCTTGCCTTTCTCATACTCAATTCTCTCTTTCCCTAGTCATCCCAGCCTTCCCAGAATTTCTAATTTCCTCAAGCCTTTCCCTTCAAAATTACTTTTTCTTTCTTCTACTTCCACCCATCTACTGTAGTCTCCACTCTGTGTAATTACAGGTTTTGACCACTAGATGACTGTCTTTACCCACTTCTAATTTCACTCACTTCTCTACTTTCCTCTCATTATTAACTATTTTACTCCTACTTCACTCTTACTGCTCTACCTTCCACTTACTATAGTCTTATAACCCTAGTATCTAGCCCTATACTAGCCCTTACTCTCCTTCTGCCTTTTAATTTTTCCTTTCCTTCTCTCACTACCACTGCCTTTTTCTTACATTCCCTTGGTCTTACCTTCTTCTCTACTGATTGTTTTTTTCTCCCTGCTAGTACCTTCCTCTGGGTCTGCCCCGCTCCGTTCGCCCTGTGGACTCACTCCGCTCCCCTTCCTAACCCCAATTCCCACCCACCCCCAGTGGTCCTAACCATATACCACTATAACCACTCCCTCTTCCATTAACAACCTATCTCTTTACTCCTTAACTTACCAACCACACCCACTAATTTACAACTCCTTAATTAAACTAATTACCTTCCTTAGCCTACTCCCTCTCACCACTACACCTCATCCTGCACTAATTCTTTTCTATAGCACTCTCTCTTCCAAACTTTCTTGTCCTACTCCCACATCTCCCTACATCTCATCCTGTACTAAGAATTTTATTTATAACACTTTCTCTTGCAACAATTTTGTTTACATAACTAGACACTACCTCCCTACTCAACCTCTCATAACACTCTCTCCTTTTACTTACAACACTCCCTCCAACAACCTACCTTTACCACTTATCTACACATCCTTATGGCCCCAACACACAAATCTATACTCACAAACATCCTTCTCTTGACTACAACTCTTGCTTCTCTTACTATACCATACACTCTAACCTACTTTGAACATTCTTCTCTTCCTGAACAACACCACCACTACCACCAAACTCTACCATCTTCTTTCTTCTACCCCCTCAACCACAGTAATGTAACCTCCACCTCTAGCTATATATTACCAAAATATCATAGAGCTAGCCATCTTACTTACTGCCTTATAAAAAAACCTCACATAATTATGACAAATTCCTTAAATTTGTAGAATATCCTCATCTACACCCCCTATTAAATGGTGATATTCACCCAAACCATGGTCCTATTACTGATAATGCCAATAACCTACAAAACCAAACACTACCTGTTATCACTACCTTATCTAAATCACCTAAATCCCTCCTCATAGCTCACCTTAACATTCATAGCATAAACAATAAAATAACTCACCTACATGCACTCTTAGATGTTCACTCATTTGATATTCTCTGTATTACAGAGACATGGCTAAAGCCCTCAGCTCTGGACCAGGAGATTACCCCTCCTGGTTACAACATCCTAAGATGTGACCGTATAACCAAAAATGGTGGAGGTATAGCCATTTTGTACAAATCTAAACTCCAAGTATCACCCCTCAATAAACTCCTACCTCCAGACACCAATTCATTAACCCTTACTGCCAAACTTCAAATCAACAACTCCAAATCTATCTATCTATCTAATTTGCACATATCTCCCCCCTGGAAATAATACCAATAATCTTGAAAATGTACTTAGTTGCCTCTCTACCCATCAGGAGACCATAGTATTAGGTGACCTTAATATAGACTGGGTTACCTGCAGTTCCCCTAATCCAACTAACCACATAAATCTCTATGGATTCTCAGAAATTATAACCACTCCAACTAGAATCCATAAGCCAAGTAGTAAAGCAACCATCCTAGACTGGATCCTTATCAACAGCCACTTTGATACCTATAAATCAGGAACCCTTCCTGACGATATCAGTGATCACATGCTAACCTACATTATTAAACAAAGAGTCCATATCCCAACTAGTAATAACTTTAAAACCTCTCGCTCCAAAAAGTTTTTTAATCCAGAGAGCTTCCAAAATGAACTGAAAGCATGTGACTGGTCACCAATGTCTCATCTTCAACTTGATGAAGCAGTGACCTATTTTAACACTAACTTTCTTCAAATCGTAGATTGCCATGCCCCCTATCACTCTTCACGTATTAAAACCAAAATTGCCCCCTGGCTCACAAAACAAACTAGGCAAAGCATCCTCCTTAGAAATAAAATCTGGGCAAAATGGAGAGCCTCTAAATGTCCATCGGATCACCTTTACTTTAAACAGTTAAGAAATGCCACCAAGAAAGCTATTCTTAGAGACAAAAAAAGAGTATTTCCTTCATCTCCAACAAACCCATCCACAAAATCCCCAAAAATTCTGGTCAAGTAAACAAGCTTCTTCAGCCAGGACACTCTTCAACTCCTGCCCCAGCAGGATTCAACCATAATAACTACAATCAGATTCCTGATGCCTTTAATACCTACTCTACTGAAGCCATTCAAACCCTAGCCAATACTCTGCTACCAATGACCACTTGCCCATTAAATTCCACTAGGACTCCTTCTCCCACCTTTCAAATACAACCTGTACCTCCATCCCTAATCTGTAATCTCCTTCAAAAACTAAAAACTTGCACCCCATCTGCTGACTGTCTGCCAGCTGAATACCTGCAAATTGCAGCAAAAGCCATAGCCTACCCCATTTCCATCCTTATCAATACAACTATTTTAAAAAGCAAGATTCCTGCCATATGGAAAGTATCCCACATCATCCCATTACATAAAGGTGGGTCATCTACTGAGCTCACCAACTTTCGGCCTATTGCCTTACTCTCTCCAATAGCTAAGATAATGGATAAATGCATTCACAGACAACTACTTGACCACCTCCTCCAAAATAACCTACTTGCCAACTGCCAACATGGCTTCAGGGCATTCCATTGCACAACCACTGCCCTGTTGTCCTTTTCTGACTCCATAAACAAAAATCGTAGCAATAACACTTTCTCCTCTGCACTATTTATTGACCTTTCAAAAGCCTTTGATATGGTAAACCAAAACATACTTAGAGACATACTAAAAGCCCAATCACTTGACCCTCAAGCACTACAATGGTTTAAGTCCTACCTGGAAAACAGACAGCAAGCAGTACTTTGGGATAACAATCTTTCTACATCCCTCCCAGTGAATATTGGAGTACCCCAAGGCTCCATCTTAGGACCCCTACTCTTTTCCTTATTTATTAATGATCTTCATACCCAAATTCCTCAAGCCACCTGCATACAATATGCAGATGACTCTACTTTAACTTGTTCAGCCAAAACCATAGCCTCTCTCCAATCCCTCACTCAAACTGTATTCAACAGTGTTGAAAATTGGTTCACATAACACTGCCTCCTCCTGAACCCCAAAAAAACAAAATTATTGCTCTTTGCTCCAACTCTAAAATCACCTCAACTTTACTTCACAATAACCTCTAACAATGATACTAACATAACCCCTGACACAACAACCCGTCTACTAGGAGTAACAATTGATAACAACCTTAGCTATGATGACCACATTAGTTCTACAATAAAGTCTGTTAACAAAAAACTAGGCACCCTTTACAGAATCAAACCCTTCCTCACCCCATCAGCCAGAATGACTATTGCCCAGACCCACCTAATCTCAACCCTGTTCTATGCTTCTGTGATATATACCAATCTATCTAAGAACAAATTTACCAAACTTTCTACCAGTTATAATAATATAGCCAGATTTGCCACTGGTACCCCATTTAGAACTCATCGCTGTCTTAACCTTAAACAACTGGAATGGCTAGAACTGCAAAATCAACTACTTTGTCAACAACTAGTTATCACCCAGAAGATCCTTTATCACCCTAACGATACCCCTATCCTCACTAATCTGATCACACCATACAAAAATCTTGAAACACTACGCTCAGCTAATAAGCTCCTTGTTGCCACTACTAAATCAAAAAACAAAACTGGGGACTCACTTTTCTCCAACACAGTAGGTAAAAAGTGGAACCAGCTTCCTACTGAACTATCCATCCTTGCTTCAACTTTCCAATTTAAAAAAAAAACATCTTAAAGAACATCTTAACTCTCACTGGCTTTGTCCATGCTCTGACCCTGACTGACATCTTATTCCCCTTCTTGCTCTCTGTACTCTACTCTTCCATACTATTCTTTGATTCTTACTTTGTAATCTATATATATATATATATATATATATAAAAAAAAAAAAATATATATATATATATATATATATATATATATATATATATATATATATATATATAAATTATATATTATTGTCTTTGTTATCTCTCTGTTAGTGGATATTAACTTCAACCTACTAAATGACTTATTACTATTTTTGTTCTTGCCAATACAATGTACTGTAACTTACTTGACTTATTACTAAATATTGTATTCTTTGTCACTGCTTATGCTTGGAGCTTTTCTCCCCGGGCCTCTACTGAAAATGGACATATATCCAGTTAGACTAGCCCGGTCAACAAATGTAAAATAAAATAAAATAAAAATAAAAAAAATATATACTTAGTGCACACTCCAGTGCTTAGGATATTAACCCACATTTTTCCATACAACCTTTAAAATCTGCAATATCTATTGGAAGACCACCAATTATTGGACAGACCACTTTCTGCCTCTCATTAATCATCTTGGCATTAGTATTTCTGTTTTCTTTTGGTGAGAGAAGGAGAACAGAGACATTATTTCCTGGAGACTGCTGATCACCTGAATGCCTAATAACTGCTTCATAGGTAACAGCTTGGAATTTGTGCTTATATTCTACTCCTGGTGAGTCAAGAAGCAGAGTGCATTGATTCCTGACTGTTTCTGATTGGGCAGTGAGTGTCTGTGCTTCACGTTCCTGATTTGTCTGGTTTCTATTTAAGGCATCCACCAGAGAAAGCTGAAAACGAGCCTAGAAACCTTTGCATCATCTGGAACAAGAGTGTGGATCATTAAACAGGTTCTGGCCTGCTTCTTGTGGTTCATTAAACAGGTTGTGGCCTGCTTCATATCTTGGGATTGGTGCTAATGTTTTGTTTCTGGTGAGAGAAGAAGCAAAGGAGCATTGTGTCCCAGAAGAAAGAAGCTGTGGTGAGATAAGCACTAGTAATAGCCAGGCAGCAGCCATTCATGCGGTTTTCCACTTTTCATTATTCTTGACAAGCTAATTCTTTGTTTTCATTAAATATTCCTTGATTTGTTTCTAACTTCAGAATATCTATCTAAATGCTTCATCCTTAAATTTTGAAGGGCTACTTATTTGTTTCCTCTCAAATGTTTGGCAGTGCCCTGCATAGATACAGACACCCTGACAGACATTTGTCCTGTAAAAGCACAACTGAAATTTCACCGATACCTAGTTGCACACTGGACAACTAGTCTGCAGTGACAAGCACTGTCCCTAGAGTTGCAAACCAGATACTTCTGATGTTGCTTTATATTCTCACTCCAACTATCTAATCAACAAAAAATGGTCTGTTGTCATGGATATGAACTTTCCCACTATCTCAGTTAACATCTTGGTGGATATGGGCATCCTTAGGCAATCTAGAAATTGCCTCATGTTTACTGACAACCAGTTAATTCTCAAACAGACTGATACAGTATGTGAGAGATGTATTTACACAATGTCACTGAAAGCAAAGCTCTTATATAAAAGTACTCTTAATGTCAATAAGGTTGTCAGTAGTACACTCTCTGTACCCTTCACACACAATTCAAAGCAGACATATAGACCTACATATGCTGAGGCAAGTAAATGTAACCTCCATAAACCCCAAAGATCTCCTAGACAAATTACACATAACAAACACCCTCAACAGTCCAAATGCACTCTTTCAAAACAACAGCCACATCTCATGGAACCTGTATTTCTAAGACCATAAGGCAAGCCACTACACAATCCAACATTCTGGTCATCATGAGACAAACTGATGTCCCACTCACTAGGCTGAGGAGGGCAAAAGTCATGGTCAGTTGCTTATTATGGGCTAGCATCTGCCACATTATGCACATACTCAGGTCACTGGACCACACGTATCTGTATGCCTCAGTGATAGTCCATGTGGGTGTAAATACCTCCCTAGACTATATGAGGAGACACATCAGGGAACTCTCAGAATTTGTGTCCCAGGCTGGTATGAGCCTAGCACTGAGCAGCATTTTACCTTCTCCAAGGATGATGCCACAATACAAACAAAATAAGAATGACTTTAATAATTGTCTTAGTTTCTGGTGTTATTCTAAGGGAGTGCAATATTTGTCAGCATGGAAGGAGATGGTCAACAGAACATGCTGCTTTACCAGGGATGGTCTGCACCTCTGCCATCTAGACTTTTGAATATTAGCTAAAACACTGTTAGGCAATGTCAAACTGAAATTACTTCTGATATAGCAAATCAAAACCAAGAAAATCTAAAGGTGTTACAGCTCAATGCTAGGAGTCTAAACAAAAAACTCCACTCCTAGAAGCTCTCTTCACCCTAGAGAATGCTGACATCAGTGCAGTCATTGAGACATGGTTTAAAACTGTGGACAGCACACACACAGTGCAAGGTTGTAATGCCTTCCACACATTTAAACTAGCTACTACACAGACAGGGACTAGAAGTGGAGGTGTCTTGATGTATATCAAAAATAAATATACCTCAAGGTTGGTCAAACCAGACAATCCACTTGAGCTTCTCCACATTCAAATCACCACAGGCAAAATACAGTACCACTTCATTGCAAACTATAGGTTCATATGCTCATAGATTAGTACCAGGCTAACTGCTCTTGTGAGCCATTTTAAGCCTAGTCAGTTACCCCAAATGAGTGCCAAAGCCTGTGCCTTGCGTCTGTATGGTAAACATATTAACCATTATGCAAACTCCAACCCTCAATGAACCAAGATACCCACACCATGTATTTAAACTTATTGGAAACACTCACCATCCAACCCAATACCATATTCAAGGGGGACTTTAATTACCCCACTATTAGCTGAGAATCTTATGCAACACCAAATGTGCAGGCACAGAGATTCCTGGATTTTGGAAACACAAGCTCCCTGGACCTTATTGTCAATACACCAACCAGGGGTGCAACCATACTGGATCTGGTCCTCAATAATATGGGATGATGCTGCACACCCCTAGTGTAACATCTTCTCTGGTAATGTCAGACTACAAAATGGTCTCCTTTGAAGTAAAAATAAAACTTGGACCCCCAGCTAACCCTGGAATATTCAGGAATTACTCTTAGGCTAACTTCTTGCTATTAAGTGATAACCTGGCAAAATATCAAGCCCCATAAACCTTAAGGACACTGCTGTCTATGCAGAACTGTTCACAGAAACCACATATAAGCATGTTAGTAGCTGCATAGAGGCTGCTGTACCCACTAGGAAGAAGTAGAGAACTAACCCAAAAAACAAGCCCCCCTGATGTAATCATAAAATCAGTAGGGTGTATAGAAGAAAGAAGAAAATCATGGCAAAAATTATGAGTTGCAGCACCTAGCAGGATAAACGCACACTCATCAAACTAAACAAACAACTCAGAGGACAAACCATAGTACGATCTTTATAGCCAATCATAGCAACTAGTTTAATGTATTATTTTTTGATAAAACTTCACCTCCCCTTTCCCCCCAAGTCCACTCTGATAGGCTAATACACTTTTGCTCCACTAATGACTTAAATCTGAATACAAATCACAGATTTTTGCGCTCATTGCATGTTGTAATAAGAACAAATAGTTCTGTTCAAATGTCTAACATTTTTGCTCCACTCATCTGCCATAATCTTTTAATAAAACTTTCATGAAACTGGAAGCAAAGTGGCATCACTGAGAAGCTTTTATCTTTGAACATACACGTTTGATCCTGAAGCCAACTTACAATAATATATATTTTTTATACTTTGTTCACTAGGGGGGGCATTGACTACAACCCTGATCTGAGATATATAAGTATCCCCAAGCCACGGTGGTGCAGTGGTAGTGTTGTCGCCTCACAGCAAGAGGTTCTCCCATTCGATTCTCAGCTGGAGTGCCTTCTGTGTGGAGTCTGCATGTCCTCCCCGCGGTCGAGTGGCTTTCAAAAGACATGTGTGAATGGGCGTGCCTTTGTTGAAGGTTGGGCATCGGGCTGGCACCTCGACACTGTAAAAAATCTACTGCCAATCATTAGTGGACTGCAGTTCCGCTGTGTCGACCCCTAACCGGGAAAAGCCAAAAGAAGAACAACATACTGATTATTGCTTCTAGCAATTTATATATAGCACTTTTTATTGCCTGCTGCATACTTTTTACTGCATTTTATTGCTATTAACTAATCTGCATGGGTAACTGATTTGTTTGCAGTTAAAAGCATTCTGTAGAGTCTCTTTGCTCCTTTATCTGTTTAAAAAGTTTCATTTTGTGGCTCACTGCTGTCTTAAAGATTTTAGTATTTACTGTCTGAAGAGTGTAGGCTAATAGCTTTAGTATTGGTCCCCACCCTCCCTGTTGGTGTCTTGTTGTTATACTTGGTGGCTTTGCAGTTGCCCGCACCTACTGCAAATTTGATCTGGGTCACTCCTCCCAGTCTAGTGTCATTAGCTCATTCTACCTAATACAGAGAGAACATCTGAGAAGGCCTTCTGTTCCTCCTTTCTCCCTTTCTTAAAAAAAAAAATTGCCTGAATCTCCTTGTGTTCTGACTGTGCTTCTCAAACATTTTGGAAATATAGAGTATATTTTAGTGCATTTATTATAACTGTAATTGCCTTAATATTGTATAACTCAAGTGCTCTAGGTTGTGCTGCATCTGAATTGTTTGTGTGTTTTAGCTGCTTTTCTGTATATATAGACTTCTCTGTATATGTAGACTAGCTACTTATTCTGCTGTTACTGCCTCTTAAATCGTTTTTCAGTTGTGCACTTGCCTTGCTTCATTTAAAAAGTTTTAAATTGCTAATTTTGTAGAGTTTTAATTGCATTTACTGTTTAGGACTATACACTCAAGTGTGTTAGCCTTTTCTGTGTTTATTTACTGAATTATTGCATTGTTTAGCCTGTTTTAACCAAAAAAAAAATACTATCTTGTTTGCTCGTTTCCCACCTTTCCTAGCCAGTATAGTCCAGATCCCAGGCTTTGCTTGTCTCAGGACTTTATTTTCTGTTTTCAGAGCTATCCAGACCTTGCTGTGCTAGGGGGAAGTCCTACTGCTTACCAGTGGAAGTGGTGAGCATTGAACTGCCTATCTAACACTAGAGGAGTGGTTTCCAGCTCTGAAATTGTAATTTTATTAGCCTTTTTGGGCTGATTTCTATCCCTTTCAACTTTCTGGTTTAAAAATGCGTGTGTTTGCACATTTTTTGCATCATGCAGCACCACAGTGCTACAGTTAAAGTATTCCAGGTGCCAGCAAGTCTGCTCTTCAAATATTCCCTTAGAACTAGCTGGTTTCTCAGTAGTAACACTAAAATCTGACCACTGTGACTAGCACTTGCTCTAGAACCTGCTGGAAAGCACTAGGAAGCCTGAAACTGACACAAGCACTCAACTCTCCTTGTCAATAAAGAGAAATTAATCGTAGGCACTAAACAGCCTATAATTGCAAAGTACCTTGCAAAGGTAAGGGAAAACAGCTCTTGTACTTTACAAAAAAAGCACCTAAACAGGCATGTCCAAGGGTCAGCTTCCGGTGATTTCTCCTGTCCATCTGGTGAATCTGGGCATACTGGGGCAATGCGGCAACTGCCTCATGGATACAGACAACCGTCTCCTCCTACCACCCAACACTACAACCTACGAGAGATGCACTTACATAGCCAAACTGGAAGCAAAGCTCTATCCGGCCAAGATTGTGCTAGACAGTTAAGAGAAGAAGATTAACACCTGAACTACACCTCAAGCAACTCATAGCCCTTAAAAACCCACATAATCAACACCCACACATAGCAACACTAAACCCATATATGCGGAGACCCTTAACATTAACCTGCCCAAGCAACAAGGACCTCCGAAGCTGAAATGCAAACAAGCACCAGTCACAACCAAAGTGACACATAACTCACAACACCAGTGTGCCACCCAACAACAGCCCCTAAGGCAAGACAATGTACCCAACACTTTAGTCATAGGTGACTCTATAGTCAGGCACACTGATGTCCCACTCACCAGGCTGAACAAGGAGAAAATTACAGTCAGCTGCTTGTCGGGTGCCAGGATCCGCCACATAACGCATGCACTCAACTAACTCCACAACAAGTACAAATACGACTCTGTCATTGTCCATGTTGGAGTGAATGACTTAAGACATACCTTCCTGGACTACATGAAAAGAGACATGGAAGAGCTCTCGGATCATGTGGCCCAGACAGGTATGACCCTAGCCCTGAGTAGCATCCTGCCTTCACCCAGAATGATATCACAGTATAAGGACAAAACGATTGACTTCAACAATTGGCTAAGCTTCTGGTGTCATTCAAAGGGGATCCAGTATCTGTCTGCCTGGGAAGACACGATCAACAAACCACATTGCTTTGCCAGAGATGGTCTGCACCTGTCACCCCTGGGATTCAGGTAACTGGCTGAAGCTCTTGCCACCCCTATAGTGCCTTGTTTAGGCAAGACTCAAAGGACAAAACTACCACCGTAACAGATACAAGCAGACAAAAGCTAAAGGTAATGCTACTCAATGCTAGAAGTCTAAACCTCAAAATGCACTCTCTCAAGGCACTCCTAAAAATGGAGAACATCGATATCTGTGCAGTAACTGAGACCTGGTTCAAGGCTCCAGAGAGCACCCCTGCAATACCAGGCTACAACTCTTACCACACTTTTCGGCCACAAAACCAAGACTGAAACACTAAAGGTGGAGGAGTGTCCATATTCACCAAGGATATTCACACCTCCAGGCTAGTTGCCCAACACAAAGCATCTGAAATTCTCCAGGTGCAACTAACACTAGGTAAGACTGCTATCCAAATTGTAGCTTGCTACAAATCCCCCACCATGCCCCAAGATTCTCACTGCACCTTTCTAAACATACTGGAAATACACCCTAATACTGGGTGATTTCAACTACCCTGCCATTAACTGGGAAAACTACTCAGGTACCAACACCTTTTCCCAACGGTTCTTGGAATTCATAAATTCCAACGCCTTGGATCTACTAATCCATAGTTCCACCAGGAGCTCCAATATCCTAGACCTGGTCATTACCAACATGGAAGATAGATGTCACCACTTCATTGGTCAGGTCTGACCATAAGCAAATCACCCTTGACATCCACATCCCACCTCCACCCCCCAGTAAGGAAACCTCTGTAAAAAACTTCTCCAAAGCCAACTTCATGCTACTGAAGTCAGAAGTGACAAACTTCATGACACCCATACAGATGGGATCTGAAAGTTCGACTGCTGAATCCTACACTAAGGCACTGTACCAGCACATCCACTCGTGCATGAATCATGCCATCCCAAATAGAACCAAGATGAGGTCCTCCAAAAAAAGTAAGCCAATCTGGTGGTCCCCTGCTATAAACAAACAATACATCAGAAGGAAGAAACTGTTGCAGGAAAGAGGAAAATTCCAGGATGCAAAAAACTCCCTCACCAGCCTCAGTAAGAAGCTGAGATCCTTCATAAAATCCTCAAAAGCTAGTTACAAAAATAAAATTGCCAAAGATTCCAAAGACAACCACAAGGCATTCTATTGTTATGTTAAGAATCTAAATGGCAATGCTCAGATTTGCTCTGAGCTACAACAGAATGGCATTAAATATACTGATCCCAAGGATATTGCCAATATCCTGGCAGATCAATTTAGTGCCAACTTCACCCCCCTCTCACCCCCTAAAGGGCCCATCTCAATACCAAAAGATTGCCAAATTCCATTAATCACGGCCACACAGGTAGAAACCGCACTCTCCAAAGCTAAGAATACAGCATCCATGGGACCAGATGACATTCCGGGCTGTGTACTACATGAACTACAAAATGAACTGGAACCTCACCTAAGTGTCATGTTTAATCATAGCCTCATCCCGAGCTTCGTGCCCACTGAGTGGTGCACAGCTACAGTTATCCCACTCCACAAGGGGGGATCCAACTTGGATCCCGGGAACTACCGTCCCATCAGTCTGATGAGCCTGATCTGCAAGGGCTTGGAACGCATTATAATGGAACTTATAAATAAAGACATTGGCAACCTTCAAACATTGGACCCCACCCAGTTTGGGTTCTTGAATGGCTGATCTTGTCTCCTGAACCTGATTGACTTCTTTGAATTAGTCTCCAGAGCTGTGGACGAGGGTAAGGTGGTCCACACAGCCTATCTGGACCTCGCCAAGGCCTTCAACACCATCCCCCACTCTGGAATCATAGATAAACTTACTAAGCTGGGCATAAATCTCTATGTCACTCGATGGGTTGCCATCTGGCTTACTGACAGCACCCAGACTGTAAAAGTAGCTGACTCCAAATCCAGCTCCAAACAAGTGACAAGTGGTGTACCTCAGGGTTCAGTTCTGGGACCGCTCTTGTTTGGCATCTACTTCTCTGAAGTACAGGCCAACACTAAGGGACTCTGGCTAACAAAGTTCACAGATGACTGCAAACTGGGAGCCATTATTGAATCCACAAAGGATGTGGATATTCTAGAAAAGGGCCTTACAGAAATAGATGCCTGGTGCCAGAGCCATTGGCTCAAGCTTAATGCCAAGAAATGTATAGTTATCCCCTTTGGAAAAAAACATGTACCCATGAATTACCACATAGGTGTCAGTACACTAAACATCGAAAGTGTGATGAGAGACTTAGGGACACAGGTGGACAATGGTCTCACCTTCGATAACCACATCGTCACAACAGTCAGGAAATCCTTCTATGTGGCACACCTCATCACTAAGGGCTTTTCATCCAGACAAATGGAGGTCATTGTCCCACTGTACTCATCCCTCATTAGACCCATTATAGAGTATAACGCCCCATTTGATATGTACCTCACAAGGCATCTGCAACAGCTGGAAAGGCCGCAGAAATACCTCACTAAAAGAATCACAGGTCTAAAGCAGATGCCATATGCTGACTGTCTAAAAAAACTCCAGCTATACTCTGTGGCATATCGTCTACTCAGAGGTGATGCCTGCTTTACATACAAAGCCATGTCAAACCCTGAGCTGTTGGACATGCTCCACTTAAAGAAATCCTAATCCCTCAGAGCCACACACTCCAGGGATCTAAACCTTGTCATCACAATGAACAAAACATGGTGGAGGGATAGGTTCCTGACCCAGAGACCCCCCATACTCTGGAATAGACTGCCCGTACTTGTCAAGCAGCGCACCTCCTTGGCCCTCTTCAAAAGGAACCTTGATGATTGGATGGGGGATAGGAAATTCACCCCAGGTATCATGCCAGTCGCCCTGCTAGACAGGGGTCCAGGGAAGTAAATATTGTGGGAAGAAATATCCAGGGAATTGTTATGGCTAGGCTTGTATAGGCCCTAGGGCTGATAGCCTAGTACCAACCTATGAGTCTATGAACCTATGAACTATTTTTACTAATTGAGCCAAGAGGCAATAATAGAAACTCCAAAGCTAGTATTTTTGGATGACCACAATGGATCACAGACAGGACGTAGTAAGTTAGAATTGGGGAGTCCACCTCTAGAAAGAGGCCAGTCACAAGTAGAGTCCCTCAGGGATTGGTTCTTGGACCACTCCTTTTTGTTATTATTTCTCTGAACTCAAAGCCAATGTCAGTAGTCTCTGTCTGACTAAATTTGAAGATGATTGCAGATTTGGAGCTGTCATTGAATCCCACACTGGCATAAATAGTCTCCTGGAAGGGCTGACACAGACAAACAACTGGTGTCAGAGTCATGGACTAAAACTAAATGCCATGAAATGCCTAGTAGTATCCGTCGGAAAGTCATCAACCCCTGGTAACTATCATATTGACAACACATCCTTTAGAGTTGACCCAGTAGCCACGGACATAGAGAAACACGTACACAGTAATTTAGCTTTTGACCATCACTTGTTTACTGTATTAAGGAAATTATTCTATTTTGCGCAACTTGTAAACAAAGGAATGGCATCTAAGTCCAAGGACATCATTGCTCCACTGTATATGGCATTCATCAGACCTATCATTGAGTACAATGCCCCCTTTGGTATGTACCTAACCAGGCATATACAACAAATGAAATGTCCACCGAGGTTTCACACTAAAAGAATACAGGGAACAAGTAAAATGTCCTATGCACACCACCTCCAGATTCTATCCCTGTATTTTGTTTCCTATAGGCTGTTGAGAGGAGATCTATGCCTGCCATACAGAGTATTGGCAAACCCCACTCTGATGGACTCCCTGCATATCGACAAAACAAACAGCACCAGAGTTACCTATTCTAAAGACTTAAAGTTTGCCTGTGATATAATAGGACTTGCTGGAGAGACAGGTATGTATCCCATTGACTACTCTTTGTCTGCAGCAGGCTCCCCATCCATGTGAAGCAGAGTTCCTCCCTAACCCTATTCAAGTGTAACTTGGAGAATTGGATGGGGAGCAGGAAATTCATCCCTGGCTTGGCCTATATGTCTCTAATGGACACAGGCAACTTGTAAATGGTATATCTCCCAGGTCCTTGTTTGTAAATGTTTCATATCCCAAGCCCCTGCTTACACTTATCAAGGGTACCAGAGCTTATCACATATTTGGGATAATTGGCTAGGCTTAAAAAGGCCTTTGTGGTCATTTGCCTAGTAAAAACCTATGAACCTAATCTCAACCTGGTCAATGGGTTTTGACTCTATCCCCTATTGCTGATACTATTGGAAAAATAAGATAAGCTTAATCTAAACCCCTACATTGTCTACTGGACTGCAAGTTGGCTACCCAACAATTCCCAAGATGTGAAAGTTGTTTATTCCTTCCCTCTATGAATGTAAATTTGTAACTAGTGGGGTGCTACAGGGATCCGTTCTAGTCCTGCTTCTGTTTGGCATTTATTTTTCAAGCATCTTTATGAACATCCCATAAGCACTTTTGTGGCTGATTAAGTTTGCTGATGACTGCTAAACAGGCAATGTTATCTACTCATCCATACAAAATAGCTCCAGCAGTGCCTGGAATATGGACATACATCAGGTATCAAAAATGGTTTCAAATTAAATGTAAAAAAATACAAGTTAATCGCATTTGGCAGAAATGCTGTTCCAGTGTCATATGTTATAAATGGTGCTCCTCTTCAGATAGATACAGTTATAAAAAGGGTATCTGTCTCATTTGATCATCCTATTTTGTGGCATAGTATTTTCCAAAGTAATATCTTCAAGATCAAAAGAAACCATCCTACCATTGTACTTTTTGCATATTAGACCCATCCTTGAATACAGTGCCCCCTTTGGTGTGTACAAATCCAAGCATATCGCTCAACTAGAAATGCCCCAAATATTTTTAACCAAGAAAATTAAAGATCTTAAATCCTTAAACTACTCTAGATCAGTAAAATTCTCCTTATACTCAGTGGCCGGCAAGTTTTTGCAAGGTGAGCCTGTGTCTTGCTTTTTGAGCCATAAAAGATCCAGTCTTATTTCACCTCCTATTTTTTTGTAAAATCACTCACTCTACAAACACTTAGACTAAGGACATATGTCTACACCAACAAATATATAAAACTCGCTGTCAAAGGAAAAATATACTTTAAAAATGATCAAAACACGGTAGGTTCAGGTTAAGGCACTTTAATCTTGCAGCAAGGAGACAAAAACGTGCTAGTACAGAGTTTGTCTAACCAGAAACAGGAAATACTTTCATTTTTATACATTCTTAAACTGGTTATGTCCTACCATGCTGACGTAACAGATTACCACCTTTTTCATCATCATCTGCTGACCATCTTTCCCATGAATTTCTGCTGATTTATCAATTTTTATGTGAAATTTCCTGAGGAAAACAACATGGCCTTGGTTACTCCCAGTTAGATACATGTTATGTTACATTCAAGATACTATGGCTAATTCAAGCACAATGCTAGCAGTTCATTTTTCTAATAATCCTTTGTCTACTTTATCTCTAAATTACTACAGCTGCAGAGGTTCCCATCCTCTGGACAGAGCTGTCTGTCTAAAATCATTACATTTATAGCATAAGGCATTGTTCATTCATTCGCTTCCGACCTAGCAGATAAACACCTGCTTCTCAAATACATTTCCACAAGGCATAAACATGAATATTGCTGTGCTAGCAGTTACTAGGTCAGAGGGTAACTTGCAAGTTTCAGAAAGCATACTGCAGTTTTCAAAAAGCATCTTTTTCAGTTTCATATGAAACTCAATTTGTATAAAATACAGTGCATGAAAAATAGAATGAAAAGCATATTAAAATACTTGGTTATTAATTGGCATTAAACATACACACATTAATACATATTTTTCTAACATTTCCCTCCTGTTAATACTTTTTTATTCTATTTTCAAAAAAAGAATAAACAGTTTGCTTCTTTTCCTAACCTCTTCCATTTAGGATTTGCAGTTAAGAAAGTCATTCAGTTTAAACTTTTATGAAAGTCTTTCGCATTCTAGCAGCTCTTCAAATTCAGTACTTTGATACATAGTCTCAGATACGGATATATCTATTAATTCTTTAACTAATCTCTTCATGCAGGGGATTCCACAACAAATACAAACTCCTATTAGGAGTAATCCTACCCCAATAGCAATCAATATGTTCATAAAAATGGAGCCCCACCCCCCCGAAAGGCATTTTGGAAAAAGTCTGTCAGAGGGTTTGGGCCTGGCTTGGTCATGGCCGACACTTGCTGAATCACCTCGAGATGATCATTAATCTCATGCTGATGGTCAGGAATAAACGCACAGCATTCTTCTTTGATTAAAGCGTAAGTTCCACCCCTCGCCGCTAGGGTGAAGTCAAGAGCCATTCGGTTTTGGAGCACTACAGTTCTCATGGCATTCAGTTCAGTTATCAGTTCAAGAGCAGAACAAGTTGCATTACTCATTACTTCGAGAAGTTTTGACAGTTATCGCAGCTTCCATATTGATTTAACTGCGCTATATGCAGGTAATATACCTGCCCAGGATATAACAGCATTACTCAAGTCCATGTGCGCAAGCTTGGTTCCCACATCACAATGGTCTTCCCAGCCAGCTTCAATTTGTCCCACTGGATTCTCGGGTTTCTTAACAGTCTTTTTGTTTACATCTCGAGTATTTTGAATACTTCCTTGAGGCAGAACTGCAGTGTGTCAGATGGCCGGAACCAGGTACCCCAAAAAACAACTGCCAGACCAATTCTCAGGTAACCATTTATATGCTTTTTTACCACACTCAAAATAACAGTCCTCTACCTTTGTTATTACTTTGTTACCAAATGACTGCCCTGCATGAAACATTTTCTTGTCTATTACAGATAACTGTTTAAAAAGTACAGGATTGCATTGTACCTGATCAAGAGTCTTATGCATAGATTTTAAAAATGAGTCATAATCTGTACTACAAGATCCACCCAAATCATTTGGTTTCCTATAACATTTATATTGTACCGTAACATTACACTTGCTCCATCCCACTTGGATGGTATCATTTTTATAGAAACATACAATTCCTTTTTGTGTCACAGGCAAATACAGTGCTACCTTATCATGTGTTTTAATAGCAACTGTGTCAAAAAACAGATTTTCCCAGGTCTCATTGACCCCTAGGGGGATAGCAGTCATTAATAAACCCTCGTATGCTGTTGGTATGGCCATACAGACCCAGCAGTTCGAAACATTAAAAGTCTCAGCATACACACGTGTAATTGCCTGATAAGTGTTAAAGTTCAGATGCCAGTCTATGTTCGGTTCATTACGTCTAATCAGTTCAACCTTTGTGACAGGGAAAAGGAGTGGCCACAACAAAAAGAACAATGTGATTAGTATTGCAATAAAAACGATCATACAAGTTTTCTGAGGTTGCTCAATGTCTCTATTCACTCTGTACCTGGCCATTTTGTTCTTGTTGTACACCAGTAACAAGGTTTTTGTCCAATTCAAAGTTCTTAACCAGTTTACAGTACGTCAAATGAATCCAGGAAGCTTGCTCCGCGATCTTGACTGCAGTGGGTGTCGACAGTAGTACCTGGTACGGACCTTCCCACTTTGAAGAACTCCAGTTCTTTTGCTTCACAATTTTCACCCAGACCCAGGTGCCTGGGGCTACTGGTGCTTCTGATTTTGGTTGCTCTTTATCTGAAACAGAATTTAACTGCAAAAGTTTGTTATTCAAAAATCGCCTCATATACCCTGCAAGTGAACTGTCAGCCTCCTGCTCTGTGGACATGAGAGGTTTCCACTGAGGTGTATAATATGCCCTCCCAAACAAAGTTTCAAAAGGAGTTAATCCCTTTGCATTTGGAACAGTTCTCATACTCAACAGTGCTAAAGGCAAACAGTGCATCCAGTTCTTCTGTGTCTCTGCTATCAGCTTCCTAAGCTTATTCTTCAACACCCCATTATGCCTCTCTACTAACCCTGCAGATTGGGGGTGATAAGTGCAGTGGTTCTTCAACAATATCCCAAAATAGCGATTAAGTTGCTGAATCTTTTGGTTCACAAAATGCATACCGTTATTACTATAAATCTTTTCCGGTATACCAAACCTGGGTATAATTTCTTTAACAAGGACCTTTGCAACAGTAGCTGCATCTGGATTTTTAGTTGGAAATGCTTCTACCCATTTGGAAAACATGTCTATAATGACAAGGCAATACTTCTTATTCTCACATTTATTCAATTCTATGAAATCCATACAAATAGTATGGAACGGATACGGTGGTGTAGGAAAATTCCCTTGCTTAGGCTTCAACGCCCCTTGTGCATGATGCTTGTTACAAACATGGCATGCTGCACAAAAATTTTTTGTATAATTGGTAAATCCGTAGGTTGTAAATACTCGATTCACTAACTGTACCATCCCCCCTGTTGAGACATGGCTCTGCCCATGGCTCAACAACGCTGCATATCTAAACAAATTAGATGGCAAAATTGTTTTTTTTTCCTTGGAGATGTACAGTCCCTTTTCAAGGATTGCTCCTCGTTTTATCCACTTCTGTTTTCCTATATTTGTAGTAAGTGTCTGCATTGTTTTTAACATTTCTAAATCTAAAATTTCAGAGGGTTGTAATTCCTCACTCAAATGAAAAGTTTCTGTGGCTGAAGCTGCCTGCTTTGCAGCTGTATCAGCCCGTGCATTACCTTTTGAAATTCTGTCCTGTTGTTTCGTATGAGCTACGCATTTGCAAATAGCTACTTTTTTAGGTAACTGAATTGAATCTAACAAATCTAAAATAAATTGCACATGATTGATCAGTTTACTAGTAGATGTTATCATTCCTCTATTTTTCCACTGCTGCGCAAAAACATGTACAGTAGAAAAAGCATACTGACTGTCAGTATAAATATTCACATTCTTACCTTCTGCTAAGGTACATGCCCTTGTCAAGGCAATCAACTTTGCCGCTTGTGCAGATAAGTTGTGTGGTAAAGATTTTGCTTCTAAAGTTTCAGTATCAGAAACAACTGCATACCCCACTAGGTTCTGTCCTGTAGGACCCCTCCTGCATGAGCCGTCCACATATTATGTCACCTCGGCATCATCCAAGGGAACATCCATAAGGTCTTGTCTAGGTAATGTCTGTTGCTCAATCTCCTGCAGGCAGCAGTGTGGTTTGCCATCTGCAGGGGTTGGAAGCAAGGTTGACGGATTCAAAGTTGTGCATCGTTCAATTGTCATATGAGGTTGGCTCAACAGTATGGTCATACAGGAAAGATGCCTAGCTGGAGAAAGATATGCTACTTTTTCTTGCAGTAAAATAATTGTGACTGCATGAGGCACTCTCAATGTGAGAGGGTGGAATAACACTACTGAGGCCGAAGCCTGCACTGCCATTGCAGTTGCAACTACTGCTTGTACACAGTGGGGCAGGGACCGCGCCACTGGGTCTAGCTGTGATGAATAGTAAGCTATGGGGCGTTGTTTGTCCCCATGTTGTTGTGTCAATACTAATGTCATATAACCTTGCTTACAGTTTACAGTTTGAATAAATTGCTTGTGATAGTTTGGTAATCCTAGAACTAAGGATGATGCTATCAGTTGTTTCAGCTTACAGAAAGCTGCTTCTGCTTCAGGTGTCCATTGTAATAAATCCTGTGCTGCCATTGGCTTTTTAAATATTAAATTGGCCAGTGGAGCAGATTCCAAAGCATAGTTCGGTATCCAACTCCGACAAAAATTAGTAGTTCCAAGGAAGGACATAATTTCCTTCTTGGTAGTTGGTCTAGGTGCTTGTAAAATTGCTGTTTTTTTTATCTTCATTTAATATTCTACCTTCTTTTGATATTACATATCCCAAGTACTTAACTTGTTTTTTCCAAAGCTGTAGCTTGTCTTTGTTTACTTTGTGACCTTGAGTAGCTAAGAATTGTAATAAAGCTATTGTGTCCTCTTTGCATTCTTGCTGGGTGGGGGCTGCCAGCAGAATGTCGTCTACATAAAGTAAAATTTGACTACCTTTTGGTGGGATAAATCCCGCCAGGTTGCTTGCCATTTCCTGTGCAAATATTGTTGGACTTTCACAATATCCCTGTGGTAATCTTGTATATGTGTACCGCTTTCCCTGAAATGTAAATGCAAACCAATATTGGCTGTCAGGGTGTATCGGTATAGAGAAAAATGCATTACTAATGTCTACCACTGAAAAATATTTTTGCTCTGGATTTAAATCATTCAGTAAGGTGTGTGGATCTGGCACCATTGGTGCCCTGGGTATAACTGCATTATTTACAGCTTGCAAATTTTGGACCGTATGCCATTCCCCGTTTGCTTTCCTGACAGGAAATAAAGGTGTATTACATGGTGAATCAGGAGATTCTATTAAGACTCCTTCCTTAAGTAAGGCTGCTATTATAGGCTTGATTCCTATCTCTGCATCCTTTCTCAAGGGATACTGTCTTTTCTGGGGTTTAAATGCTGACTTTGGCGTTATGGTAACTGGTCCTGCTGTTCGTATAAGTCCTACATCTGATTTCTCTGTTGACCAGAGAATGTCTGGTATGTCCCGCAAGGCTTTTTCCTCTTCTTCCAATAAGAGTAATACTCAGCTATTCTCACTAGCCTGTGAGTGTACAGCTGGGTGTGTCTGTGTAATCCAGTTCAATTTCTGTTTCTGTACTCCTTGTTCAGAGAGCTCTAATTCTGTTTGCTTTTCCAACCTTGTGACTTTTTCACCTAAGTCTGCTCATTTCAAATTTTTATTCTTAGTTAAACTAACATGTGGCAATCGATTGGATTTGTAAAGTGCTAAAAATTCCTGGGGCAATGAACAGCTTACTACACTGTTCCCCTCTGCATCCCAGTACAAATTTCGCAACACTAGCCTGTTTGCATGGTTCTGAAACAATTCCTGTTCATAATCTTTATTAGGTCCTGGTCTACTACAGTAATATAGAGTACAGTGCAACAAATGCTGTTTGTCAATGTCGAGGGAGGGGGACTTACTGATGGCTACGTTCATCAGTTCTTTGGTTACTGCCCCTGGACCAGTCGTAACTAAGTCCTGGCTGTACCAATAATATGTTTCACCCTCCGGTCGCACTACAAAAGTATCCATTTGTCGCTGTGCTTCCATACCCTGCATGGTTGGAACTATGGCTATGCCAAATATATGCATCACGTCTCTACCCAAAAGATTTACTGGGCATTTTGCAGAAACCACAGTTTTACTTCTCTGGGTCATTCCTGAAATGGGGTCTGTTATTGCTATGTCATGGGAGAGTGGCTCCCGATACAGCTGTCCATTAGCTGCCTTCACTAGTATATAATCTGGTGATTCTGAATCTTTCGGTAACTTGGAGGGGTGTATCAGGGTCCATGAAGCCCCTGAGTCACAAAGAAATTTAACTTCCTTCCCCTCTACCAGAAGCGTCACTTCCGGTTTCGTGTCTGCTAAGTAAAGCTCTAAGCTCAATAGAGCTAGGTCTAAAATTTCATCTTCTTCTATGTCTGTGAATTCATGTACATTCTCTACTCCTTTTGTCACATCCTCTACTCCTGCTATCATATTTGCACTTATTTTTTCCTGCTTATTTTCATTTAATGATTTCTGACTATCATATAGTCATTCCTCATCTTCCTTATTTTCTGTAGTCACTTTCTTGTTTAGCCTGCAATCCCTTGCTAAATGTCCTTTCTTCCTGCACTTAAAACATTCACCTTTTTTCTTTCTTTCTTCGAAATCTTCTGATCGCTTGTCAGATTGTTTATTTCCCTGGGTATTTTTCTTACCCTTTTTCCCAGTTTGCACTACAAATATTTTTGACCCATTTTCTGCCGAAAATACTTGAGTTTTCTTTTTCTTTTTACTATTAAAATGTCTTTCTGCATGTCTAGCATATTCAAGTAATGGCAGTAGTCTACTTGTTCGATGATCTACCATGTGCTTTGTAATAAAGCTGCTAATGGGAGTTATACTACCCTTTAAGAATGCATTCTTTAACTGTTGTTCATATGGGGAATCTTGTGTCTGGTTTTCTGGTATCTGCATTCCGCAATGATTATTAAAACACTCTAATAGTCTAGCATAATATCTATCAACTGTTTCACCTTCCTGTTGAATGCATTGATTAATGCAAGTCCAATCAGCCCTAGGCTTCCACTTTTCAGAGATTCGGTCTGTCAGACCTTTTACTCTGCCATCCAGTTCTGCATTAGTATGTGGAAGTGGTCTAAGTTGTGCATCATGAGGATTTCAGTCACCACTGATCATGTGCCAATCTGGACCCACAATTTGTCTAACTACTTTTTCTACTTTTTCTCCATTTAAATGGTAACTTAATCTCATGCCCTGTAAATCTTCTAAAAATTTTCTAAAATTCACTTTTGGGTGGGGAATTCCCTCCGTGGCTTTCCGGATATCTTCCGGTGTCCACGGTTTATAAACTAAAAGAGTCATATCCTGTCCTGCCTGTCCTGCCTGAGGATTTGGTACTTCTATGAGCGGACATATTTTTTCTTCACTCATAGCCTGTGATTTTCTATTTAATTCATTTAACTCAATCTCCCTCCTCAAGTCGCGTGTTTGAGACCTGGTCTCGATGGGATCCCTGACAAATGGTTGTGATTTTGCAGGAACAGCTGGGTATAGCGGAGATGGATCAGCTTGTCCACTCGCTTCATATTCTGGTAACGGAAGTGGAGGGGCCGTTGCTATTACCAAGTTATTGTCTTCTTTGTCTAAGAACATTGTCTTTGAATTTTTTATTCTCTGCTCCCTGTGATTTGCTTCCTCAAGCCACCTATGCACCTGAGGGACTCCTAATTGTCTTTGCTTTTTTAGTTGACCTTTCACGTTTATTTTTAACTGTTTTACAAGTTTCATAAGTGCAAGTTTATCTAAATTACCATCAAATTTATACTTATCAACCCATTTTGTGTAGTACTTAACATTGTCGGCACGCTGTAATTGCATATACTTCGCGTCTTCAGTTAGGGGCGGGTCTCAGGAACTTTCTGTGCACTGATTTCCCATTGCTGTCTTAGCTAAGCTGTAAATTGTTACGTAACCTTTTCTATCACGTGGTACCACAAATCTATACCTTTTCACAGTTTATCTAGAATAACTGCCTACCTATTCTGTTTCCCTGATCTATGACAAAAACAGTAACCCCTTTTTCTGTCCCTGATCTGCACATGCAAATCTACCTGACAAAAAACAGTTTTGTACTTAGTCCCTGATCTTAAAACAGAAATAAGGTAATTCCTCCTTACCTGACCCTCCGTGAGTTGATCCACCGGATCATTGACTCGTCCTCCAATCCCAGATCAGAAACAGTGGCTGGCCTCTTTCGAACGACAATTCAGTTGGAGGTCTTTCAAAACAGAAGAGCCGATTTGGCCTCTTCTCCGTACGGATGCATGCCACCGGGCCCAATTCTGACCTAGGCTTAGAGCGAGAGGTACTTTCCGGTCCGAAGGACCAAACTGTCAAAGGAAAAATATACTTTAAAAATTATCAAAACACAGTAGGTTCAGGTTAAGGCACTTTAATCTTGCAACAAGGAGACAAAAATGTGCTAATACAGAGTTTGTCTAACCAGAAACAGGAAATACTTTCATTTTTATACAGTCTTAAACTGGTTATGTCCTACCATGCTGACGTAACAGATTACCACCTTTTTCATCATCATCTGCTGACCATCTTTCCCATGAATTTCTACTGATTTATCAATTTTTATGTGAAACTTCCTGAGGAAAACAACATGGCCTTGGTTACTCCCAGTTAGATACATGTTATGTTACATTCAAGATACTATGGCTAATTCAAGCACAATGCTAGCAGTTCATTTCTCTAATAATCCTTTGTCTACTTTATCTCTAAATTACTACAGCTGCAGAGGTTCCCATCCTCTGGACAGAGCTGTTTGTCTAAAATCATTACATTTATAACATAAGGCATTGTTCATTCATTCGCTTCCGACCTAGCAGATAAACACCTGCTTCAAAAGTACATTTCCAAAAGGCATAAACATGAATATTGCTGTGCTAGCAGTTACTAGGTCAGAGGGCAACTTGCAAGTTTCAGAAAGCATACTGCAGTTTTCAAAAAGCATCTTTTTCAGTCTCATATGAAACTCAATTTGTATAAAATACAGTGCATGAAAATAGAATGAAAAGCATATTAAAATACTTGGTTATTAATTGGCATTAAGCATACACACATTAATACATATTTTTCTAACACTCGCTCAAGAGATAAGTTTCTAATTCAGTGTATTGCTAGCATATGGAATTAGTTGCCAGTATACGTCAAACAAAGTAATATTTTAGCCTCCTTTAAGGCTAGTCTTGATGACTGGATGGGTAGACACAAATTTACTTCCCTTCCCCATACTGCTAATGTGGTATCTCAGAAGGATTATCTTCTTATTGTGTCCAGAAACCTTTAAAGTGGGGAAGATCTTTCCATAATTTCATGTCATGAGTTAAATTGGGAAATACAACAATGGCATGAGTTATCTTTCCAAACCAAGTGTATATGTGCATTTGAACAGGAATATAGTTTCTTAACTCCATGAATGCAAACTACTTCACATGCTTCTTTTAGCTAAGGGTCTTTCTTTTTAAAAATTGCACCTTTATAAATGTAACCATACTGTTGGCACATAGCAGTCACTATAGTTGTTTTTCATCAATTAAGATAATATACTCAATTAATTTTGAAATAGCACAATAGCAGAAAGCTAAATCAACTATTCTAGTAATTAATTTAATCACTAGTAGCATGCTTTTAACTGGTTACAATTTTCACAAAAGATGTGCTTCATCATCAAGGGCTATTACATTCTTTCTGGCTGTTCTGGTTGTGTGGCAAGGGTACATGAACAAAATGTGAGATGTTCAGTGTGTACAATGGCATTATTATTATTATCAACATTATTTTTATTATTGTTGTTGTTGTTGAAAGTTGTTACAGAATCTACCTATGTGACTCCTTACTCAAATTTAAAAAAGAGAGTATTTCTCCAGCAAGATGTTCTCTAGTTCTCTTATTTGTTCATAGGTTCATAGGTGTGTACTAGGCTAATGCCCCTGGAGCCTTCACAAGCCTTGCCCCCAAAAATTGCCCTGGTGTCATGCCACCTGATGTTAGTTCACAGTGCCTCTATCCAGTAAGGCCACTGGGGTGGTCCCTGTGGTGAACTTTCTGTTACCCATCCGTTCATCTGGATTTCTTTTGAAGAGGGCCAGTGAGGTGCTGTGATTGACAGAAATGAGAAGCTTATTCCAGAGTATGGACAGTCTCTGGGTGATGAATCTGTCCCTCCAGCATGTTCTCTTGATTGTGGTAATGAGGTTGTGATCTCTGGAACATGTGGCGCGGGGGGTTTAGGATTTCTTTAGGTGTAGCATTTCAAGTACGGCTGGATCAGACATGGTTTTGTAAGTCAAGCAGAAATCACCTCTAAGTAGACAATAAGAGACTGAGAACAAATGAGGTTTCTTGAGTCTGTCCATGTAGGATGTGTTTAAGGCCTAGGATCCTTTTTGTGGGGTACTTTTGTGGCCTCTCCAGCTATTGAAGGTGTTTGGTCAGGTACATGCCAAACAGGGTATTATACTCAATGGTTGGTCTAATGAGGGATGAGCACAGAGGGATGATGACCTCTTTCTTCCTGGATGCGAAAACTTTGATTATGAGATGTGCCAGATAGAAGGACTTTCTGACCACAGTGGCAATGTGGTGTTCGAAGGTGAGGTTGCTGTTGACTTGGGTGCCCAGATCTCTTATGGCCCCTTCAGTGTTCAGTGGGATCCCATCGACATGGTAATTAGTCGGAACTGAGTTTTTTCCAAAGGGAATGATAACGCATTTTTACACGTTAAGCTTAAGGCCATGGTTCCCACACTAGTCATTGGTCTAGGTGAGGTCCTTTTGTAGGGTGTCTGCATCACTTGGGGAGTTAATAATGACTCCTAGCTTGCAGTCATCACTGAACGTGGTCAGCCAGAGTCCCTCTGTGTTGGCCTGGACTTCTGAGAAGTAGATTCCAAAGAGGAGAGGGCCCAGGTCTGAGCCCTGTGGGACTCCACTTGTGACTGGTCAATAGTCTGACTTAGAATCCGCAACTTTCACTCTGTGAGTCATGTCTGTAAGAAAATTTGCAACCCATCTAGTGATATAGGGATTGATGCCTAGTTTGGTGAGTTTATCAATGATACCTGAGTGGGGAATGGTATCAAAGGCCTTGCCTAGGTCGAGGTAGGCTGTATGCATTGCATTAACCTCATCCACAGCCTTGTTCACTACCTCGAACAAGTCAACCAGGTTCAGCAGGTAGGATCTCCCTTTTACAAAGCCAAACTGCGTGGGGTCAATAGTTTGGAGATTGCATATATCATTGTTTAGCAGGTCCATGATGATACTCTCCATAGCTTTACATACCAGACTTATCAGGCTAATGGGACAATAGTTCCTAGGGTCTGTAGTCACTCTCCCTTTATGGAGATGGATGACTGTAGCAGTGCGCCATTCACTGGGGACAAAGCCTGAAGTAAGGCTGTGATTGAACAGGGCACACATGTGTGGTGCCAGTTCATTTTGTAGCTCATGTAGAATACAGCCAGAGATGTTATCAGGTCCCATGGATGCTGTATTCTTGGCTTTGGACAATGCAGCTTTTACCTGTGCTGTAGAAATGTTGGGTACCACCAGGCTTTCTTTTGGCATTGGGGGGGGGGTAAAGTTGGCACTGAATCTGTCGGCCATTATGTTGGCTATATCTGTTGCCTCAGTATAGGAGGTACCATTGTGGAATAACTCAGAGCAAATCTGGTTAATGCCTTGGAGGTTCTTGATATAGCTATAGAAGGCTTTGTGGTTGCTTTTGGTGTCAGCCGCAATTCTGCCTTCATAGCTGGCTTTAGAGGATTTGATAAGGGATCTCAAATTTTTGTTGAGGCTGATACGTGAGTTTTTCCAGTTATGTGACTTCACTTTTTTATGCAACAGTTTCTTCCTTCTGTTGTAGAGTTTATTGATGGCTGGGGACCACCAGATTGGCTTCCTTTTTTTGGAGGAGAGCGTCTTCATTCTATTTGGTATGGCAAATTCCATGCATTTGTGCAAATGCTTGTACAGTGCATTGGTGTATGATTCAGTGGTCATGCAGTTATTTTCCATTGGCATGTGTGCAGAGAAGTTAGCCACCTCTGATTTTAGGAGCCCAAAATTAGCTTTGGAGAAGTTTTTCAGGGTGGTTACCTATGCAGGGGGTGTAGGTGAGATGGAGATTTCCATGGTGATGAATTTGTGGTCAGATCTAACCAGGGAAGAACTGACTATAAGTATGGAGCCAGGTCAAGGATGTTTTTCCATCTAGTGGGGGTCAGAATGAGCTGGTGCAGGCCATTGGAATTGATGAATTCCAGGAAGCGTTGGGCCGGTGCATGGGTACTTGAATAGTTTTCCCAGTTGATGGAAGGGTAGTTGAAGTCACCCAGTATGACAGTATTAGGTCGGACCTTGATAGATTCCAGGGTGCTTAGGAATGCAGAATGAGAATCTAGGGACATGGTTGGGGTTCTGTAGCAGGCTTTGACCTGTATCACCGTCTTACCCAGTGTTAGTTATACTTGAAGTATCTCAGATGCATTATGCTGGGCTACCAGTCTAGAGGTGTGCATATCCTTTATGAATATGGAGACACCACCACCTTTAGAGATTCCAGCCATATTCCGGGGCTGAAAGGTATGGAATGAGTTGTAGCCTGGAAGTGCAGGGGTGCTTTTTGCCTCTTTAAACCAGGTCTCCATTACAGCACAAATGTCGACATTCTCCATTTTGTGGAGAGCTTTGAGGGAGTGCATCTTGAGATTTAGACTTCTAGCATTGAGCAGCATGATGCTCAGATTGCATTTATTTGGAGCTGTTATGGTGGAAGTTCTTGCCAGCTAGAATGAAATATGTGCAGTCTGCACATCATCTCTGTTTTACATGGGTTTTCTTTATGTGATTTGTCTTTCTCCTAAATCCATGTGTCATGTAGTGAGTGGAATGGACACTGTAAATTGTTTATAGGTGTGCATGTAGTGTGTGTGTGTGTGTGTGTGTGTGTGTGTGTGTGTGTGTGTGTGTGTGTGTGTGTGTGTGTGTGTGTGTGTGTGTGTGTGTGTGTGTGTGTGTGTGTGTGTGTGTGTGTGTGTGTGTGTGTGTATCTTTGTGTGTGATACAGAAGAAAGGCTTGGAAATCTAGATCTGCTTCCTCTTTGCTTAGTAAACTCTGAAGATGGATATGTGTTACTATAGGAATTAGATATGACTTGTCAGCAATGGATGGACAGATGTCTACAGCTCATACTGTCTGTTTGCTACCGGAATTTAATCAAGCTTACCTGTAGGATTAGACTGTCTAGTTTTAAGCTAGCTCAAAAAAACAATGTCTTTCTGACGTTATCATAGTATTGTGATAATCAGTTCCATCTATGCCCATGAAAATCTTTAAAGATTTGCCACTTAACCAGGTTAAATATTTTTGTGCCTTGGTCAGCAGCCCACTTTGCACACCCTCACTATGCTTATTTCACCCTCCCCTTGGCTGTGCCAGCAGTTTTCTGAAGCAGTTGTTCCACAGTTCATGTTCGCATAGGAACAATATAGACATGCTCCACATGCAGCTTCCAACCTGCATCTCAAGACAGCTGTTTCTCCAACTGAGCAAAAAGAATGTGCTTATTTATTTGACTTTCAGGCAGCAAAAGGTACAACTCAGGATCCATTTTGGCTTGGAAACAATGTTCTCACTGCACTCACCAATGTTGTATAAAATAATTCAGCAAATAGCACCACCCCATAAAATAAAAAAAAAGTTTATTAAATCGATTGAAAAATACTGGTACAAATGTCTGTTGTAAGTGAACAAAAAATGTTATAAATGGCCTTTTCTATTCTTCTCACAAAAAAGAAAGAAAATATTAGTTTGCCATACCATTTTTAGGTGATTTCAGCCATCTTATTTCTGTCTAGATTTCTAACAGAAGATGTTTAGCCTACTTCATGTTATTCTGCAACATCTTTTCTCTTACTACAGCAAAATTTCCGGAAATGGTGTTCGGCACTGGATATCCAGTGGTAAAAGCTGATAAGGTAAAAACATTGAAAGTTATTACTTCCTAATAACTATATTACACAAAAACTCAGCTGACGAAGGGTAAGAGTCCATTAGGGTCCAACAAACAAACAACAGTCAAAAATAGTAAAGACTGTTGAGATCATAAAATGATGATAATTTATTATACAAGTAATAAAAATAAAAGATAAGCACTTTTGGAGTGACTTTGTGGGTCTTTGTAGGTTCTTTACTATTTTTGACTTCCTTATAACTATCATAAATGATGTACGTGGGAGTGTATTAACTAAAATATGCTTATGATGATATGCTTTAAAGAAACTACAGTACCTATAGAAATCCTAGAATAATGAAGAGACTTTGTAAGAAGAAAAAAAAAACAGCAAATTTCAAACTGTCAGAAAGGCATCAAATTCCCTTTTAACTTTACAAAAATGTAAACGTTTTAATATACTGTGACTTTCAGAAAAACAAACCTGAACAATTTCTGAGCTATACTGAAACTATAAAGATGAAGGCATAGTATACACGTGTCACACTGTACAGTCTTTGTAAATCACATTATTTTTATACAATACAATGCATTTTGTGTCTCAAAGACAAGACTCTTATCAATAAAGTATGACAACATGGTCCGAGAGCTATAATTTAAAAAGAAGTATGCATTTTATTTATGTTGTGCTTTGCTACACAAAGTTAAGTCCCGATTCACAGCAGCTATTATGTAGCAATGGCACATAAGATGTTTTATATCAGCTACATATTTGTATTCTCTGTCTTCTGTGATTTCGATTTTAGTTCCTTCTGTACCATGCTGTATATGTTATCTAGCCAAAAAAGAAACATCTGTCAGAGACTGACAGCTTACCAATTGCATTTCTGGAAAATCATGTAATTTCCCTGTAAACATATCTATACACACACACATACACACACACACACACACACACACACACACACACACACACACACACACACACACACACACACACACACACACACACACACACATGCCTTACTCTCTGGTCATGCTTATTCACTGACCTACCAGATGGCCGAATTTTGCACTACCGAGTGCTCACACATCATAGAACTTGCATTCTTGCTATCAGCATCAGCTTTACAGCAAAGGGTGTTTAAACATAATGTATATGAGATGATGCTATACACCATTTTTTTTCTTTAATGACATGGATTTCCCTGCAAATGATGTTAGTATACTGTGATCAGTGGATATTAAAAAGTATATATTGATGCAATTAATGTCACATCTGCCAGTTGTGCAGACAATGTGTTTCATCTTCAAGGGCTATTGCATTCTTTTTGGCTGTTCTGGTTGTGTGGCAGGCATACAAGAAAAAAAATGTGAGACATTTTCATGAGGCATGCGATCAGATCTCAGTATTGTTCTCAGCAAGCCTCTTGTAATATGTATATGAAATAAACATATCTGGTGCATGTTGGCATTTGTTGCATTATGAATCCAACATTACCATATCTTCTGACTCTGGGGAAAATAGCAAATTGTTATTGGTCCACCTTATGCTCTATGAGCATCTTTAGTACAGAACAAAGTATAATGTTATATACTTGGTATGTTTAATTTTATTGCGGCACAATTTCACCCATACTAAGCCACACTTTGCTTTATCACATTACACTGTGTGAAATATGCATGTTATCATCACATTTCAATAAACCAGAGTATTATTATGTAGTACCTTTACCATCTACTGAGTTTGTTGGTATGTGTAATTTGCAAGAATGTATATTTCCTGTTTAATTGCTTGCCACTACTTTCTTGTTCTTAGAAAGGTATGCCTTTTCTGCAACTGATGAATTTATATTAGTATTTCTTCATTTGATCGGTTAGGCATTAAGAAAGAATCATAAAGAAAGTGTTAATTTACTATTAAAAGCAATATTTGTATGCCCTATAACTTTAAACTGATTGTGTATTTCTTTAGTAGCTAAAATCTTGCACGATGCATAACATCTCAGCGGTTAATTTTTATGTAAAAATGTTCCATTAATATATTGAATTGCAATGATTTTTACTGGATATAAATTCTGAAAAAATGAGAAGGTCTAGGCCAATTCCTCAGAGTATATGCACTCTCTGAAAATGATTAGCTGTCACAAAGTCTCTGACAGAAAATTGAACACTTAGGTGCAAGGTTACATAAACTGATCCTAATGAAAGACATTTATGAGGTCTCAGTATGCATAAAGGCTACACACAGGCATGGCAGTTACTTTTAAGCTGGCACATGAATACAACTCTACATAACAATTTTCTGTTCAGGCAGTACCATACATAAAATACATTAAATTTTAGTTTGCAGTTTATGAAGTATATACTGCAACTGGCTGTATGTTTTTTAATAAATATATTAGTAATATTGCTTAAGGTCTAGTCCATTATAAAATGTATGATTATCATGAGTCATTCTCTTATTAAATATTTATTCTATAATTTCAATTCAAATTAGAAAATCATTTAAAAAAATAGAAAGCTATTGACAGTTTAGAACAGGATGCTTGAATACTGGAAAAATACTAACATCACAACATATAAATTAAAGACATAACATTTTTACATAGCAAATAAATGCATTGTCAGTGAAGCAAAATTACTGCCTTAAATATGGGCATTTATTTTAGTTTTTTTTTTTTTAGTTTTTAGATCTGCACCTATTTTGTCTGTCCGAGCACTACAAGATGTCATATATAATTATCATCATTAAGCTAGTGGCTACTAATACTTTAATAAGCTATGAACACTGTACGATGTATAAAACATAGTGACTTACAAAGAAACTGGAACATACTTACAGGGTTATTAGACATGAATGGAAACACTGCTGGCAGTAGATGAAAGCAAAATGATCTTAATGTGACATATTGCCAGAACTAACTGCTTGGATTTGTTAAGACTGGATTGTGATTATATGATCATTTCATCAGAACATTTGGTCTAGGTGTCAAACAGTTTCCTTATGCCTCAATGAGTGCTATTAACTCAAATTATAGCTGCCAAGAGGCAAATTAGACTGCTCTTGCAATATGTTTTATAGTGATGAATTTAAACTTGTCTGTCTGCAAACACAAAAATCCCTATTCATTCATATGATGCTGTTCATTATAATTTAATTTATAAGTCCTGTCATAATGTACATAATTGTAAGATTAAGCATCAAATGTTCTAATATCATATGAAAACTTAAAAATATATATTGTCATCTAACACAAATTTACTGTAGGATTTATGTGGCAGCAGAAGTGTAAGGGACTTTCCTGAAGAAACAGTTTCACCTTACCCATTTCTTCTACCAAACGTAATGGATCAGTGCTAGTAGTTATGTGGTCCAAATCACACAAGTCTGCATAGATGTGTTTTACTTCTTGTGACCTGGGAAAGCAAGACTACAGTCAGATATAGTTTTGAAGGTAATAGAAAGTTACAAGACATCAAAAGTGTTAATTCAGTCTAACGGACTATGCAGACAGAGATGTGTAATTAATCGCAACTCGTAAACTTTCCAACATTTACTTAAGATGATTTTCTTCTATATTCTTACACATATTATTGTTTTGTACATTTATATATTTAAAAGTGGAAATTTAAATATATCATGTGGCAGCCACAACCATTTATTGAGGGTATGCATATCAGGTGTTAAAAGTGTTATAAAATACTATATGACAACAGCTGTAAATATCAGGTGTTAAAGGTACTATGAAATATTATATCCAACAGCTGTAAGGAACACTGGCATTTGTAAGAGATATCTACACAGTATAAGATACAGAGATAGAAATAGGTAATTTATGCATGACACAGGGAGAAAATAACTTAGTACTAATAATGACAGAGCACACTTTCAATACAGTAACCTTAATGGAGCTAAAAAGTACTGCAAGCATGCCAGTTTTTCTATCTTTAGCACCAAAGACTAGGAAAAGAGAATATTACGACACTTGTAATTTTCATAAGTTTTATGCATGCAGTAGAACTAGTTTTCTACATTAATATGAATTGTGTTCGGAGCAATCAGTTTATCTACTGAAGGCAATTTGAAAACACAATTAAGTACATATACTATAGGTGCAGTGAAATTACTAGGAAATTGCCATTTTTTTTCAAAAGTGAAAAGAAGATACATAACATTATATAGCATGTTTGGCGAGATATAATACAAAATCCAAATCTTGCTAATTTTTTTTTAATTTATGTGTTTATTTAGTCATCATTTGTTGATCAGGTTAGTGCCAGTTTGCCAGTGGCGTCTTTTTAGTGGAGTCCAAAAGTAGTGTTTGGATCTCTAGGGGAAATTTGGCCAGAGCACTAGGGAATTTAACTTGAAATAGATGCAACATTCCCAGACAATATGACGATCTGCTATTCTGAGGTGCTATCAACCACATTTTCCTTTGCTGCCAGTAATATAAAATGTAACCTTTTATTCATGGCGTTTACCTGCAAAACATTGCAGTTTATTATATACTGCATGCATAACCCTCAGCATGTATTACTTACTATACACTGAGCACCAAGGTAACACTGAAAAGCATGCATAAAATGAGGATCTGCCTTTAAAGATATGACTAAAATTATCAAACACAATTTGGTTAACTTGGAGATAATACTAGTACAAAGCATTAAATAAAATATATCAAATAATACAAAAAAGAAAAATAAATAAAAATATAAATTCCAATGTTTGCATGATGAAATTTTGGAATCACCCACTATGTTATGTAACAAGGAAAAATAAATTTCCAAAGTGAAATCAAAGAGTAAAATTAATAATTATGGAATAAATTATAAGTCTTTTGAAATAAATTTAATAATGTAGGAAATGTAAATAGCTGAGTTGCTGATCTGGAATATTTCTAGCTTGGCTGGATTGTAACAAACTTTATTTAAGCTCTTGATTTCTCCATTTTATTGTATATGGGTGTATATAAATTAAAATCAATAAAAAGTGGTTAAGAAAAGAACAAAAGCTTAGCCATGAAAATCTCAGAAGAAGGAAAGACTGAATGGACATCCTTGTAGTCATGTAATAACTATGTGTGTGTGTGTGTGTGTGTGTGTGTGTGTGTGTGTGTGTATATATATATATATATATATATATATATATATATATATATATATATGCACATATATGTATGTGTTGTGTGTGTGTGTGTGTGTGTGTGTGTCTAGATAGACAGATAAATATAGATATACTACCTGAAATTGTGGCTAACTATCCACAGAATACTTTTAAAGCCTTTGATCCTTTTTAACTGACTGAATATTTTGAAATTTTGCCTTTAAAGCTTGCTTTCATGGCTTCCACTTTCTGTGGATGAAAGTCAATGCACTGAGCAATCAGAAACCCTGAATTGCATTCCCCAAAAGACAGCTGATAAAGCCCTTAATGCACCCCCTGATGTAGGGGAAAGCCAACTATTTCAGAGACTTATATAATACAATTCCACAATTGTAACAACTTGAAGAAGGGGGGAATTCCCTCAAAAAGGGCATCACTGCTGGCAAAACTTGTCAACAGTGATTTCCTAAAGAGAAATTCTGATCCTCAGTGGGTTGAACTTTGGGTAAATGAAGAATAAAAGTTCAATATTTGTCTACCCATAGGTTACCTGCTTTCATGGGTATAGGTAATTTTAAACTGAATGATAGTAAATGTTCTCACATTGTCTTCATAGGTAAGTATAATCTTTTTATTATCTGAGACAAGTGCCAGCTTCTTTCAGTTTGTATTCTCTTGCATACCATTTATGCCTGTTTTTAAATTACTAAAAAGTTTGAGTTTTTTTTTTCTTTTTATTAGAGTTCATCAGGTGTGTTAAAAGTTTGGATAACTCATGGATTCAATACTTTTTATGAACTGGGAATCATAACTCAGGGTTCACTTCATTTCAGAGTTAAAAACATGGACCTGGTACATAAAAAACAAACTGGACCAGCCTCTATAAGAAACATATTTATTAAATCCAAAAAGTTTAGGGTTTTCATCCCACAAACTCGGGACTTCATTAGAACACTTCTACCACAAAATCATCAACTTCAATACTTACATCAACTACCAGGTAATTAGGTAATTAAATGCCCAAATTAATTTTGTTAAAGAAATACATATCCCTTACCACAAAAAGACATTAAACAATAAAACTCCCATATCGTCACACATAATAAATAAAATATTGTACTGATTATCTTATAATTCAACTACTAATTATAAAAGGAGTAAAATGTAAGTATCATTCACAGCCTCTCTTCCATAAAATTCAGGAAATCAGTCTCTAAAATCATTGAAAATAAGAATAAAAATCCAAAAACAGTAATACAAATACAAAATGTAAGAATAATAAATACAAACATCACAGTTTTGCAGCTCTTATTCTTAAAACATAATTTATGGAAACATAATAATTTAAGCCTGAAGGTGATGTGGCATCCATTTGCCAGACTAGCTTCTTGTATTCTATTCTGGCTTCCCATCTGATATCATACCATCTGATAACAAGTGGGATGTTTTCAAATATACCATACTCAAATTTAGTACAACCATCACAAACCCATGAGTGTTTATAGAAAGCATTGCTGTCCCTTGACCAAGTTCTTCTTATAGTAACAAGGGTGGCAACTTCTAAAATGTAAATAAGAGTTAGGAAACATACTCTTTCTATAAATAGATTAAACAAATATGTCACCATCAGCCACCAAATTCACATTTAAAAAGTAGGTAGAGTGAACATAATGTTTATGTATTAATCTTAAAAAATGGTTGTTGCTGTTATGTATTCCATGAATTGATCATTAACCATTGAATCTATTTGTCATATAATAAATATATCATCCAAAAATCTACAGTAAAAATTCTAGCATTGTTGATAGGGGGTGCCAGTATGTATGATTTTTCCCATGTAAGCATGACTAAATTAACATAAGAGGGGGCAAAAACTGCCCCCATTGCTACCTCTTCAACCTGCTTGTAAAATTCCCCTTCAAAATAAATAAGAAATTATTCAGCAAAACTATCTCCATCAGGTCTGTAATAAGTCTCACGTGTTTAGCATCCAATAACTGACATTCAATAAGAGCCTTGTGAAAAAATTGTAAACCAACATCATATGGTATACTGGGGAAATGGTCAATGACATCCAGCGTTAAAAACCTGATGTTGTACTTACACATTTCCAGGGTAAATTTCCATAAATATTCTCATGAGTCTTTAAGTATATGGGGGTATCCATTCAAGATATTATTCAATTTTATCAATCTAAATATATCTATATAGATAGATAGATACTAGTCTGGCGGGTAAATTTTAGATCCTTGTGTTAAAGTGTCAAGAAATTTGCACTCTTCATGTGTTAAATTAGAAAAGATTTTTCATTCCTCTTTAAAAATAGAATATAAATTTACATTTTCATCCTTAGGTCCAAGTTGTGCTTGAATATGAACAGGGATGAGCTTTTTTAACTTGGTGAAGAGAATATTCGAGAGCAGTATATCCTCTCCAAATTATATCTGTACCTCCAAAACTTTTTGTTGATGTTGATGTCATAGAACAACTTCAGATCCCTGGACTGAGTATTTCTGATGCCATTTGACTTGCCAGTGTATAGTAGGTACGTCTATGGGATACTGAGGATACCAACTGTAGTGACAGAGCTTTGAGTCAGTCCATGTAGGACATATTGTTTAGGCCTTGCATCCTTTTAGTTAGGTAATTCTCTGGGCATTCCTGTTGTTGAATGTGTCTAAACAAATACATGCCAAAGGGGGAATTATACTCAATGACTGGTCTAATTAGGGATGAGTAAAAGGGAATAGTGACATCTCTCAATTTACATGCAATCTCTTTGTTTATAAGCTGTGCAGTATAGAAGAGCTTTCCTGCAACAGTGGACATATGTTTGCTGAAAGTAAGTTAACTGCTCACTTAATTTCTCAAATTCAAAACAAATGAGTTAACTCTTATAGGTATATTGTCAATGTGGTAGTTCATCAGGTAAGATGACTTACCAAATGATACAATAATGTATTTTTTGGCATTTTTTTCAGTCCATGGTTATAGCACCAGTTATTTGTTTGGGACAAACCTCCCTGCAGAATCTCTATGTCATTTGGGGATACAATTACTGCTCGTAGCCTGCAGTCATCTGTAAGCTTAGGCAGCCAGAGCCCTTTGATATTGGCTTGTACATCAGAGACATAGATACCAAGCAAGAGAGGTCCCAGCAATGAACCATGGGGGACTCAATGGTGACTGGTCTCTTGCTAGAGGCAGCTTACCCTATTTTGATTTCCTGCATCCAATCTGTGAGACATTTAGCAATCCAGGAGATGATACAAGGATGTATTCAGAATTTAGTTAGCTTTTCTACTATGCCTGAGTGTGGGATTATGGCAACATTTTTGGCCAGATCAAGGTATGCGGTGTGTAATATTTTATCTTCATCCATTGGTTTGGTGACCTTTTCAAAAACTTCTGCCAGGTTCAGTAAGCATGATCTGTCCTTGACCAATCAAAACTGAGATGGGTCTGATATTTGAACATTTTCTATGCCCTTATTGATTAGTTCCATGATAAGTTTTCCATGACTTTGCATATGAGGTTGGTCAGACTTATGGATCTGTAACTGCTTGGTTTTCTGGAAGGTCCTCCCTTATATAGAAGAATGACTGTAGCTGTTTTGCCTTTGCTTCATAAAAAATATGTATGGAATGCGAGATTAAACATTTTCATTCTTGGAGTAGGTGGCTTTATCATGCTTCATGCTATTTATTATGCATCCAGGGATATTGTTAGGAGCCATCAATGCAATACTTTTACCTTTTAATGGAGCTTTTAGGAGTTGGTTTGTGTGCTAGCTTGAGACAAGTCTGTTTCAGGTATATCTCATGGGACAGATGAAGAGGGAGAGGAGTAAAGTAAGTTTGAATTGACTTTATCTGATATTGGATTCACTATATGTTTGCACTCTCTGTAGATAACATTACAATCAGCTCAGCCCGTTGCTGCCTTTTACATCTGAGATTACAAATATAACTGAAAACGGCCTTATAATTGTCTTTTGTTTTGGTGGCTTTTAGCCTCAAACTTGGCTGTGGTGGATTTTACTAAGCTTGTGAGGTTTTTTTTAAATTTTATTTCTATGATGAGGGCTCTATCATTCTGTAAATTAGTTTTTTTACTTTTTGTCAAAATTCTCTTCCTTTTATTGTAAAGGTTGTTGATATTATAGTTCCACTAAGGGGGTTTGCCTGTGCTTGCTCCTATATGATACAGCTTCAGCTATGCAGCTGTTTACATACTGGTAGAGTGTGCTTTTAAACTTCGAGGCTTTTTTGCTGCCTGCCCCTACTGCATATCTGGCCCTAGAAACTCCTCCTAGTCTTATCTGTTCTGCTCATCTTACTTGGCACTGAGAGATCAGACTGGAACGTCTATCCATTTAGACTGTTATAACTTGAGTTTGCCTCCATTTCATATATTCTCTGCCTAATGCATATCATTTTTAGCTTAGGTTATTTTCCTATTGACTGTGCTTTGGAAACAACATTCTACTATAGTCATAGATCTAATAATATCTAAAATGTTCAAAGACTTTCCCTTAGTACCCAGTACATTTAAAAAATAGTAGATTTATTAAGATTCATAATGAACTGCTGACATTCTTCATTGGCACCTGTACAAATAAAAACTAAGTCATCAGTACACTGTTTGTAAAAAAAAAAAAAAAAAATATATACATATATATATATATATATATATATATATATATATATATATATACGCTCAGAAAATAAAATATAAGATAATATTGTTCTCTCCCACCACCCTAAAATCAGATTTGCAGAAAAGGTATAAGAGTCGCTCCCATGGGTACTCATTTTAATAGCCTACAATAATTCTTATTAAAAATGAAAAATTACTCTATATAATCATTTCCATGAAAATATACACTTTTTACATATGCATAAATGAATCTGACACATTCATAAACATACATGAATATTTTTTTAAGAAATTCAAGCCCTACCATGCAGGGAATAAAAGTAATCAAAGAGACAACATCAGGAATGAGCATAAACATTTTAATTCCTTGTATCTCATATATTCTAATTTAATAAATAAATAAAAAAAAAGAAAATATGGTTGCTTAATTCTTTCATACCTAACCTGAGTAGAATTTCACACCTCCTGAACCTGTAGATTTCCTGCCTGGACAAATTTCTCCTGAGGTGACATTCTCCGACTGAAGTTTTCCAATCTACCTGTAAACAAATGCATATATCTCTAAGACTAAAAGAGTTATAAAAAAGTTAAAATATGAATGGACACCTTTCATAATGGTGATATTTGATATGTTAGCAACACCTAATGGTAATTTTTATATAGAACAAGTACTTCAGTAATATGTAAAATTAATTATTATAATCATGCAAACAAATATTAATGTCTCAGTAAGCATAGAAGACATACCCCAACAATCAGTCTTGACTTTTGTTTGCCCAGATATGCTCTTAATTTTTCTGCAAAGCATTTTTGTAGCTGTCACTCCATTTTAGAGAAATTTAAATAATTATGAATAGTATGCATATTTTAATATTTAACTGGGAAATAAATGTAAATATCTGCAAAGGAGGAGTACTAGTGGGGCATCAATTATCTGAGCATTTTTTTAGCATTTTGTATGCATTCATTTGATAACATGGAGTACCACATAAACATCTAGCTTAAGATATAAATATAATTATTAGCATTATTCATAATATTTCTAGGAAATAAACCAGATTTTCTCTGGTAGAGAGTACTTCACTTGTCTGTGGAGCCCTTTCTAGTCTCTGTGGTGACCGGGCATGTGAAATAATGTTCTATAGTGCATCCAGATTCAAAATTCCAAAGATATTTATAGAAATATTATATTTTTGTAAATATGCATATTGGCTTAGAAGTGTAAATATATTCAGACCGGAAGCAGGCAGACAGTAGATATTAGTGACAACTTTTGCAGCATTATTTATTTAACATTTGTTTACTGGGAAAGTCCAACTTGGAATGAAGCCATTTTTCAGTGGAGGCCTAGGGAGAAATGCTTCAGATCCATGTTACCACCTTCTTGTTCAAGTTATCACCATAATTAACATATGACATACATGCATAATAGTTCTGGAAAATAACTTAACATTTCTGAGTTACAAACTATTCCACTTGCCTGAGTAACTGTTCCTGACCTCTGTGGTGACAGGGCATGTTGGCATGTTGTACATGTCCAGGTCGACAATGCCCAAGATATTTACAGAAATATATGTATGCAAATATGCACATTGCATTACTAAAGTATAAATATCTTCAGATAAGTAGCAGACAGACATCATGTATTACTGACAATTTTTGCAGTGTTCTGTAATCTTCCATTTACTATGATGGAGTACCATATTATCAACTTCTCATTCAAATTTTAATGTATGATGTGTGCATGATATTTCTGGAAAACAGATTTTACATTACATAGATAGATAAACCCCAGAATTCAATAACATCTGTGTAGATTCTGTGCAAAGCCTAAAAAACACAGAGTAGAACAGTGGTCTCACCAATAGCTGTTAAATTCAAAAAAGACCTCTGTGATACAGCACTCAGAATTGTAAAAAATTAACCACCAAGTAACTCAAATTGAATTTATTCAAAGGTCAAGCGCTTTTATCCTTCATTCATAGGACACCTTCAGAACAACAAATGATTCATGATTAAGCCTTAAATACCATCAAAACAACACATGACAAAGTGTCAGTTAATTCATAAAACTCTTTAAAAGCCATGTAAAAACTTATTTTTACTTCAAATCATCTCATAAAAATGTATATCTTTACCCTAAAAGGTAGTACATACTTTCCAGAACTATATAGTAATAAAAAATCTAACACTATAAAAACCTATAATAACTTTATTTGACTTTTTTAAATGGGCACAATGGAAAGGTTTTCATTCATGCCTAATTCTGATACATCATTTATCCTTAATTGTCATTGAAGCTCATGAATCTCAATATCCATCTCCCACCACCCTCCTCTGGGACTCCTAGGAATAATATGCAATATACCAAATTTAAACCCTTTGTACCCCTGACAAATCAAACTGTGTTTGTTGTACAAGGTATTATTTGAATTTTTAGTGTCAATTGCATAAACATGCTCATAAATTCTCTTCCTTAGTTGTCTTTCTGTTTTTCCAACATAAAACTGATCACATTGCATACAAATTGCAATATATACTATGTCCTTATTACCACAGTTACCATTTCTTAAAAAGATTGTAAAGGGTACATTAGAAATAGAAATGGTGGGAGAATTTAATATGTAAGGGCACTGTTTACACATACCACACTGACCAGTACCTTTATGGCCAATAAATACCAACTGTTTAGGATGTTTAAAAAGAAATTTCAAATTTCTGCCCATCTTAAAAATAAAACTCAGGTTATCCTCTATTATGTTTAATAATTATGGATTACCCTTAAAAATTAATCAATTCTTTGTAATGATATCTTTAATCTCTTTATTATTAGTCCCAAAAGGCACCACCATACTATTAATAAGGTTTTTCACTTCAACCCATTGCTTGTTTACTGGTGAATGTCATGTTGCTTTATCACCTAAAAGGGGTCTATATTTTTTACCTCATCCCTGGATAACCTCTTCAGTGATTACGAAAATCAAATCCCATAGGTAACCCCTTTCCATAAACATCTTAACTATGTTATCCACTTCCAACCTAAAATTATGAAAATCTGAACACATCCTTGCAGCTCAAATTGTCCTTTAAAAATATTATTTTTTGCATAGAAAGGATGGTTAATGTGACAAGTTTTGTAGTGTTATGCGGTGGTGCAGTGGTAGTGTTGTTGCCTCACAGCAAGAGGTTCTCCCGTTCGATTCTCGGCTTGGGTTGGGAGTGCCTTCTGTGTGGAGTCTGCATGTCCTCCCCGCGGTCGAGTGGGCGTTCGAAAGACATGCGTGTGTAAATGGGTGTGCTGTCGTTGAAGGTTGGGCATCAGGCTGGCAACTTGGTACCATAAAAACAAACTGCCAATCATTAGCGGACCGGAGTTCCGCTGTGGCGACCCCTAACTGGGAAAAGCCAAAAGACAAACAAACAAACAAACATGTAATCTTCCATTTACTATGATAGAGTTCCATATTATCACCTTCCCATTCAAATATTAATGTACGATGTGTGCATAATATTTCTGGAAAACAGATTTTATATTACATGTATAGATAAACTCCAGAATTCAATAAAGTCTGCGTAGGCTCCATGTACAGCCTACACAAAATGTACCCCCTGTAAGTGGTAGTGTAGAGACTGTCCCGTGGTTATGGATTGTCCAGGAAAGTCTTGGACAGATGTTATGCACATGATAAGAATCCTGATAATGTACTCTGCTAGTGTATAAATATGTTTGAATAAATTTTTTTTTTAATTTTTAATACTCATTTGCACAGCCTGGTGCGGTGCTTAGTGGTGCCAAGCTTTGCTTACACATACACAGCTGACACCTGCCAGACATCTAAAAATAGAAATCAGATGTAATTAAATTTTTTTTAAATTTTTTAATGCCCGTTTGCGTGGCGCGATGCTTAGCGGTGCTGAACTGCACTTACACATACACAGCCGACATCTGCCAGATATCTAAAAATAGAAACTGAATGTAATTAATTTGTTGAAAGCTTTTTTTTAAATGGCCATTTGCATGGTGCAGGGCGGTGCTTAGCAATGTTAACAGGTACCTTAATAGTATAAGAGAAGGTATAGTGGTTTTCTCACTATCCAAGTAGCTAAATAGGTTAAGTCATGGCCTAAATTGTAGTAGGTCCTGGGCTTGAGTCCCAAGGAGTCATACATTTTTAAATGTCATACCATGAAAATGTGTGAGGTGACCTAAATGGTGGTTTAATGCAAAAACAAAATTGTTACATTTGGAAAAGCTGCATGTGCTAAGCACCACTTAAACATTATCACCAGCTATTCTTGTTTGTGTTTTGCTAAGCTCTGCTGAAACACAGTTGGGCAAGTTTGCATGATGCTCAGCTCCACTAAACTGGTTTGCACGATGCTAAGCAATGCAGCACTTTTTTTAAAGTAACAGTATGATGTATAAGGGTGGGAATGCACCCTATATTAAGGTCTATAGGTGAGAATTCTACACCATTCGTTGGCATCCATAGTAATCTGTCAATATGCCCGGTGTTGGTGAGGGAGCAAGCTTTCAGGCACAGAGGTGGGATGTGCAGGAGTCTAGAGTGTTTGTTGGATTCCTGGTGACCAACTATGAACCCTGGCTGCTGCAGGGCAATTACAGGGCTCAGAATATAAAGCTGAAGCCTAGGATCAGTTGGCCAGGGATCTTACCAGTGCAATTGGTATCCCCCGTACTGGTGAACAGTGTCGTCACCACTATGATGACCTGAAATGAAGGAAGAGGGCAACCTTAGACACCTGGGTCCAAGAGGCTAGGGCTGGATATACACACAGATATGTAAGTATGTTTGGTACTACTTTACTAATATACAAGCTGAATCTGTGCAAAACTGGTATACATAATGGTTTGCTTCTCTTCCAAAAGCTGCAGCTGAACGGGCTTGCAATCTCCAGTCTCATGCAAGGCACCTGGCCAGGATGAGGCATGAGTGTGGTAAGTACGAAACATTTCTGATAAATGTAGAGTAATAAACAATAAACACTAGCAATAACAATAAACAATAAAGCTTAAAGCTGAATTGCGCTTTGATAAGTAATGTGTGGAAGTAACTGCAGTAGGGCTGCATTCACTGCACGTGTGTTCTAATGTGACTCCAGTCAACTGTAAAAAGGAAATTAATAAAGAGTGCAGAAATAATTGCCTGATTAATGTAGTACATTACCCACAGTATGGTTCAGGGCTGTTTTCTGACCAGTTTGAATCAAATAACGCTCTCTATTCCTCCCACTCCAGGAACAAAGTATATGGGTAAGGTAGCCCACATTCTGGGAAGATATCATGTATATAATTGACAGATTCTAAGGAACAATAACAATAAAGTTTAAAGCAGGATTGTGCTTTGATAAGTAATGCATGCAAATAACTGCAATAGGGCTGTATTCAGTGCATCTGTGTTCTAATGTGATACCAGTCATCTGTAAAAAAAGAAATTAATAAAGACTGCTGAAATAATTGCTTGTTAAATGTAGTGTGCTACCTACAGTACAGTTCAGGGCTGTCGTTTGGCCTGTTTAAGTCAAATAATACTCTCTATTCTTCTCACTCCAGGAACAAAGTACATGGGTAAGGTAGCTCATGTTCTGGGCATATGTCATGTGTATGAGTGACAGATTCTAAGGGTCAATTATATACATGATATTTTCCCAGAATATGGGCTGTGTCATCATCCCCTTTGGAAAGACCCGATTCTCATGAATTACCACATTGATGGTAGTCCACAGAACACAGAAGGTGTTATAAGAGATCTGGGAACACAAGTTGATAGTAACCTCTCTTTTGATCACCACATTGCCACTGTGGTCAGAAAGTCCTTCTGTGTGGCACTATGCCAGGGGAATCCTATGGCTAGGCTTGTAATGGCCCCAGGGCCATTTAGCTTAGTTCACACCTATGAATACCTATGAGCAACCACAATAAAGTTTAAAGCAGGATTGTGCTACAGGTAATGTGAGCAAATAACTGCAGTAGGGCTGTATTCACTGCATGTGTGTTCTAATCTGACTCCATTCAATTGTTAAATTAAGTGCACATGTCCCTGAGAGTCACAGCTTGTGGGTTCTACTTCCATGCCAGCCAACTAAGTCACAACCGACTATCTAGTCTACATAATGTACATAAACAAACCTCTCAACTGTCATGATTTATCATAATGTGATGACAACTGCCCAATCTGTGTGGTCCTTGATTAGCAGATAAATTATTACCTGGAATGCAATTTATTTTCAAATTAATTTACAGAACACCATGGTAGTAATGTATGAGTACAATATGTGAAACAGTTCCCTGTAGTTATGTAACTGCATTTGTTAGTGCTTGGCCCATACTGTCCCATGCTAACATGTTGTGAGGTATGTATGTGCAAAAACATCTATACACTGCACACCTGTAGAAGTATGTATTAGTAGTCTGTGTAGTAATGTTATCTGCACGTTCACTAATAGTATGTTTTTCTCTCTCTCCCCACCCCTTATCTTCTTTAATTTATTAATGTTAGTTATTATTATGATTTGATATTAACATATTCTGATAAACTAACTATAATGTTGGCATTATGGGTTATTTCATACTGGTTTGCTGTTAACATACTTGCCATTATGTTATTTATTGTTGTGTTCCACATAATATACCATAATGTGTATTTTGACTAATTGATATTATCTTCTATTATGTTAATACCAACATTTGTTTGGTTATTACCTATCTTACCTGATGTTTGCATTTAATATACTACAGAGCGACAAGGTAGGCCGGTTCCAGGTAATCCACCTACCTGGGCTCCCCCGGCCATCGCACTGGGGCCCAGCACATGTGGGCTGCAGCCTGTTGGTGCCCCCTCTGCTACCCCTGTACTACTGCCGGTATTGGGTAGTTCTGCCCCACAGGCTTGGGCTGGGCCCCCTTCTGCAAGTGGCAGTGGAGGGGGTGATTTTGTCACCCATGATGAAATACCAGGTATGGTGTGCAGGTTGTTCCATTGAACTGTTGGAGTTGTCTGCAGCAGATGGAGAGCATGTTCACCACCCTGCTGGGGCAGCCTCACCCTGGATGTCAGCCTCTACCACTGCTACCACAGGGGCAGTGAAGGAGAAGTTCCAACAGTCCCATGGGTGAGGACTTGAGTCACACTGCTACCTTGTGTATGCTCCTGAGACTGGGATTCCACAACACCTTCCTCATCCAAAGAATTTATCCCCTTATTGTATCACCCACCAACCCTGTCTGCTGTCTTGTCTGTCTCCAAAAGCTTCCGCACCTTCCCAACTTACCACCCCCACACATACCTATGTCCCTTCCCCAATATTCCACTCTCACCTTAAAAAAAATGGACACCTGTCCCAAAAAAACATATATCATCCCATACATAGCTCTTCATTTCATGTGTCCACTGGACACATGTAATTTGGTTCAATTGTTTCTGAGGGCGACAGTCCAAATTCAGCTAAAAGATCTGTTAAAGTGCACATTTCCTGCTGATGAAGAAATTGATAGCTATGGTTCTTTCCTACACCTGTCCTGCATATCCCTACCTACCTTTCACTATGTTTTCCCCCTGCTTGCACCCCTTTTCAACACTGTCCTATCTCCCCATTTTTTTTTCTTTAAAGATTTTTTGCACGACTTGGCATGGCACACTGCATTGTTTAGTTATGCTAAAAAGCACTATACTGATATATGCTTTTGGAATAATATTAATCACATTTAAAAAGTACACCTGCACCCTATTTCAAACTCACAACCATCACACCTGCAGAACAGTGGATCATCCCACCAAGCCACATAGCTGCTAATAGAAACAGGTGTTTTAAGCAAAACATAGTAATGTTGTAGTTCCCCTATTAAGTGTGCTTAAATGGTGTGGCACATCGTACTGCACCATGCAAACCAGCTAAGAGATTCATGCAAAAATAGTACTGCAATTAGCACTCTAGTATACAAATACATCACTATAAAGGCACACACATAAGCTTAGGTGTAATTGAGGTATCTGATAGCAGGAAACCCTACAGTTATGTCTACAACATGTAAGAACGCACTTGATAAAACATTAATGGAAAAGAGGATGTTAACTGGGACTCTGTTATAAAATATAGTCCTCTAATGCCATACACATACTAATACATGTAAGTGTGGTGTTTAACAGCAGATAACTGTGGAATGATAACTACAACATGTACAAATTCACCTACTGTGACAGTGACTTTGTAGCTCACGCTGTAAAATGCATTCAAAAAATTAGCTTTTTGGTACACATGATCCTGGGTTCAAGAACAGCTGCATCTACCAATGAAAATACATGTATGTTGCCATCAATATTATAAAGTGTGATATGTATGTCTGTTTTATCACCTATTTATCCACCCAAAGCAGTACAGTGGAAATGTCTGCATCTATATTACAGAGGGCAGAGGCATACAGATAGGACCACTCTCATCCTACTCCTGGTGCAACAGGTAATGCAGTAGGCTGCATTCCCACTGAATGTTGAAGTGTGCACTGAAATTTTATCCCAGTAATATCACACTGCAGCCCATAATGTTTTACTGGTGATATCACAGACAACCACAGATGCACAAGTAACATACATATATGATGGTTGAGCTAGATGCAAGGGTTGCCAGCACACACTCCACAGGGGAATACCATGGCATAACACATGATCTGGCAGTTGTCCACCTACCTGACATCATGGTTAATGTACACTTACTTGTTTTGTGGGACACACCAAGCATTTTTGCTTGCATTGTCTTATTGATACCATTGGCTGACACACTTACCTGACACACATACTTTACTTCTCAGTGGGGTGGCTACACTCAGTGTGGCTCTGCCTATAAAACAAGGCTGCCAGAGGTCCCACACTTACTCTTACAGCTTGTTGTCCTTCAAAGTGTTCACCCTCTCTGCTTATGCCTATTGTCTGCAGCATCACCTTCAGCTCCAGCCTGTAGCACACACATTTGTATGCAAATAGTAGCTGCTATAGACATCCTTTCTGCCATGATGTAGGATCTGTCTCCACTATTGCCAAACCCAACACAGAGAAAATGGTTATAATGTACATTGAGGCCGTATATCTTGTTCAGTGGTTGCATGAGATTGGCTAATTATAATGCAACACAGATGTGCTGGCTGCAATGTGCAGTTCAGAAGAACAGATTGGTTCTGAAGCAATCACTCCCTAATACAGAACCATGTTCAAAAGGCAAACAGCTAGCTAGGGAATACATTGTGTATGAGAGTGACTTTTCATGGTCATCTTGTTGGTGCAACATTTATATATCTGCATCTTTCAACAGAGGATTATTGTACTTCATCAGGTATGTAACCATTTTGTTTCCAACATGATGCATATTTGTCCATGTACTTAAGGAGAATGGTGATTACAGCAGTAAGCCTTACGTGGAACTGTACTTCTAACATGTCATTGATCTGCAAATGGGTTACACCTACAGAGGAACTAGTGTACAGTATGGGTAGAATGCTCTCTCTTAAATAGGTATACCACTGTCCTGGGAATTTCATGTTGATAGAGGTGGTAATACTACACTGCTATTTGTGTGGCACTGCTTGTTTTTCATATTACAAGGGGTGTTTACACATACGGGAGTTTTGTGTTGGTTGTGTGACCATACAACAGTATCTGTTATGGCACAAGCAGTGATAGATGAACACTGTCACTATCCCACTCACAGCTACACCCTTACTATGTTTGCATGGTGTCAAATGTGAGATGTGTAACCAAGCAGTGATTACTAGTAGCCATCTGTTATTGCTGTATGTTTACATACAATACTGCCATGAATGTGATCCTGACGTATATTCCCATTTTGTTGTCTTTCAGGAGATATGAATCAGAGACATCGGGGCGCTTTTACAGAGGCCAAAAATGAAGCTATCCTGGATGTCCTGAAACAGCATCACCGACTCCTGCTGTCCAGGGGGAGGACAAACATGGAAGAATGTGCAACATTGTGGGCTGGCCTGGTTCACAATGTGAATGCCATTGGACAACAGATCAGGATATATGAGCAGGTGTGACATCATGCCACAGATATGATAAATTCTGCCTGCATAAGAACAGAAGATGTGGCCAGGGATTGCAGTGTTACTGGTGGAGGGCCTGAACCAGAACAACCACTGTCAGCCACAGGGGAATTCCTGGTGAAATAAGGAACACAGGACAGCTCCCAGGCATTCATCACACAGTATGTCATGGATGTGGGTGGCTCCATTTCTGCACAAGAGGAGCGTCCAGGTATGCTTATTTGGATAAGCATTGGAATACTGTAGCATTCTGTGTTTCACTCTATATATACATTTATGTGGGTGGCAGATATTTTTTTTTGGGGGGGGGGTTACTTGCAATGTGAATCTCATGCCCAGATTGTGACCTGCATACCAAGTAACATAGTCTGTACTGTAAATGTGAGATATGTGGATGTATTAACGTGTTATAGTGCAACATGGGTTGCTGTTTACATTCCCTCTCCCTCAACTTTTCACAGGACCATCAGGAATCATACGCAGCCATGATCCTGCTCCTGGTAAGCATAACACTGTTGTGATACAGATGCAGATTGAGTGCATTATACTTGCTAAATGTCATCCCAGGCCTGCTGGCTGGATTGATGCACCATCTGGATGATTGCCAACCTCACAGAATTTTACCAATGGGACATGGCTTACAGTCATACCTATGCCTTGTAGTTGTAACTGCACTGATAGATTTGCAGTATTTGTAGGACAGTTCAGCTTGCCTTATTTGTCAACTGTGCAGAGTGTTGACAAATGACAGCAGCATACATCACTGTTGCTCATGAGATTCCTGAAGTAGGTCCTTATTATTTACAAGCAACTACATATTTTTTTTTAGAAAGTAATGTTCTCAGATCCTGGTATATGAGGGTGGTGGTTAGAAAAGTCTGTAATACTGAAAGCATTGTATACAGCTTGACATATATTGCAAGATAGTACTGTAGAGCATAGTAGCGCATGTAGTAATGTACCACCTTTTCCTTATTATCACAGGTGACCAAGAAGGTTGGTCTCTGTCCCCCTCACAACCCAATGCCAGTGTTTCTTCAGACTCTGATGATGATGGTGGCCAAAGTAAGGCACTGGGACTTGCAAGGGCTGTATCTGACACAGAGGTTGGCATCCCTCATCCACCCTCATTATCACCGTGCACAGTCAGTATGTCTATGCATACCTGGTCCCCTGAGGCCACAGATATTGAACAGTCAAAGGGTGAGGACATTGAACAGGAAAGTTTCGGTACTATGCCTGTAGTGAGTGCTAATTCTGGCCATAGCAAAAGAGATGGGGAGGTTCCACACAAGCAGATTGATAGGAATGCTTGTAGGAGGCTTGCTGTGCTTCCATCATCTGTTGCAGGTGTCCCATCATGTGTCACTCAGTGTATGTTTAGGGCAGATATGGAGGCACAGGCACATTCCAAAAGGACCTCCAGATGAATGCTCAGAGTTATAGATGCAGCACAGTCTGACATCTGTGACTGCCTCCACCACATTGTTGATTCCCTGGATTGGTTGACTGATGCAGTGGAAAGACAGTGGTCTGAGAGAGATAGCAGATTATCTGTCTTGGAATGGTCATTGTCTGTGATGGAACACCTGGTTGTAGTTGAGCTTTGGACGTGTGGATGTAGTTCAGCAACTACATCAGCTGAGAATGTAGTTCAGCAACTACATCAGCTGAGAATCCACATGGTCGTACTCACTCATGTTCCTGTGGTGGCAGTACATCTAGTGCCCCAGAGGTGAGTGTGCTGTCCACACCAAGATGTGGCAAGCCATGGGCTCATGGTCCTCGGCATTCTTCTGGATGACACAGTCCCAGCAGACAGCAATCACCCTCAGGTAGTAGCACTGCTTCTGACCATGGGCACGGAGGTGCCAGTGCAACTCTTGGTAGAGGCAGTTCCCATGTTCAGTGGTGAAGACAGTGAAGTGGCATCTCTGCCATGGACAGTTCAAGGCTGTCCAACATACAGTCACATAGGGCTAGCACTGAACTTGACTGTGTTCACGCAGACACTCACACAACTCTGTCACAATCAGGTCACCTACTGATACACATGACACATTCCATGGTACATATTGCCTGTTTCCCTTCCTGACTCACACATACACACACACTCTTGCCAACCTATTGGGTTAGCCTTGGCCTCCTACACCACCACACAACACCCAGAGCAAGTGATGATACCTGTGCCACATCTCTGTCATCCTTATCATCAATGCAGGGAAATGAAGCTATGTGTCTGATGCATAGGGTGACTACCTAAATTGCTATACAGTCCTTTAATCCACTATTGCCTTTCACATGCTGCTTGTACTTGTCACTGACAGACATTGTCTGCTGGTGGTTCTACTGAGTATACCACACTATGTTGTGTAGATTAAGTTGGATGATGCTGCAATGGCTGTATACTTACAAAATGAACGGTGTTTATGTCTCAGAATCTGGATGTTTTTAGAACACACCTATGGCTACAGTGCTACAATAAACCAGTAACTGTCAGAGCACAGGAAAGAATCTCAGCACAGAATCAAAATGTCCACACAAAGGTAAAGCAGTAGATGTGCATGGCTCCATAGCTTCATATGTGTATCACAGGCTGACAGGGACAATGGCATCATGCAGCCTGCTCCTGCATCCGTAATCTCTAACATGACGTGGTTTCCTTGATAAGTGTAAACAGGGTTCTGGGTGCTGACACATCTACAAGTGGCATAGGAGATGCACCATCTACAACCCTGTGTCCACTACAGGCATTTGTCCTCATCCAGTTATGATTGCCTTGTTCTGCATCCCATTGTGTTACTTATACATGATGTGCATTATAGCAGAAGTGTGTCTCACATGGATGGGAGCCTGTTACATGTAGTGTGTAGTGTCATGGTTACATACCTGTCTCTCCAGCATGGCCTATTTATACCACAGTCACGGTGTAGCTGTGTACAACCGGTACTTCCTGTACTAGTCCTTTCTTGGATGTGCAGGTGGTACACAGTAGGAGCTGACAGCTCCCTGGATGATAGCTATACACCTCCCCTCCAAAGCATGTAGTGGACAGAATACACATTTTCAGCCTTGGCACATTCTACATTGGACATGTTATATACACTGTGTATTGGGTTACTGTGGGACCTCTGTGGCTGTTACAGGTGTCAAATATGCCTGTGTACTTACATACTGCAGTTGTCATTGCACTCAGTGATAGGTCTGATGAGTGCCATATACAGTGTAACAATGGCATTTTGGGATATACATGCCCTACCTTTATTTATAGGTTGTACAGCAGTGCATGAAGTCCCACATCTTACTGACCAGTGAAAGTTGAAAGCTACATCTTCCTGTGTGTCCATAAGTCCCTGCCTACCAGGTCAACTGTTGGAGGTATGCAGACAAAATGGTATTGTCTAGGGGGTGGCTGACTGCCAAAAGTATAGTATTGTGCATTCTTTGACATGTAGTATTTGTCAGTGGCTCTGACAGCAACTGAACATGTGTGTCAGCCACTCCTGGGTAACTGCTGGTTCTGTGTGTGAACCAATGGCAGCCTTATTTGCAATTATCTGCAAATTTAGCCAGTCTGAGGTCACTGACAGTGGCAGTGAATGCAGAGAAAGGAATGGCTAGGAGGGGTATTCCCAGGAATGATGTGCATGGGTAGTTCATTGGTGACTGGGTTCATTGTAGCACTGGCCTACAAAAACCTGTCTTCCCAGATAATGACTCAGACACTTGGTTATCCAATGGCTGACAGGCACATTTGTAAAACACCTCCACAGTGTGTCTACAATACCTGACAAATGTGTGTCAGGCTGTGGTACGTGGGCTGAGTAATTTTCCCCTCATACATCACAGTCGGTAACAATTAATTTGGTCCAGACCCTAGGGTAGGCATGATCTATCCTTGAACAACTCAAACTGTGTGTGAGCCAGTGTCTGCAGGCGTACTACATTCTTAATGATCTTTTCCATGATAAGTGTTTTCATGGCTGTAAATGTGACACTACTGAGACATCTGGGGACACCAGTTGTCACTGCACACTACTTGACATGTATGCAACTATGTAGTGACTGTAATTCCAGCATCGTTTTCAAGAAGGTAGTGTACCAACATGTCTGTGTCTATAGAGGCCATAAGCAAGCAGTGGGGTGTGGGGGGAATTCATACGTACATCCTGGGAAAGGTAAGGAGGCAGTATTCACATAGGTATCTTGCAGCTGCACACCACTCAAGCAGTGTGTACTGTCTGGACACAATTAACTTGTGAGGAATGCTGACAAGATGTGGGTCCCCTGAATTGCTGGTGCCCGGCTACTACAACTGCTGGTCTCAGCACAGCCACTCTCTCCTGGGATACCATGCCCCTACACCTCATCTCACACCAAAAGAAAAACATTAGTACCAAACCCCATATAAGTTGCAGGCCACAGCCTGTTTGTTCATCCACATAGTTGTCCCACTCAACTTGACATACTCTTTACCAGGTAAATGCCTTGAATAGCAGTCAGAGCAATCATTACAGTGTGGCATGTATTATGCCTTGTATTCCAGAGTGATTGGGTTTCAGTAGGGTAATGAGTGGATGGTGAGTTGGAGCACAGGTACAGTGTCACACTATGATGTACAGTGCCTGGTGACATACACATGCAAGGTTGTTCAGGCAAGCACCACAGTGGCAGTGATGATGCCTGTCAGGTCAGAATGTCACAGCATTTCATGCAGGCTGACCATTATCAGCTTCTTGGTGCATGTCTGCATACCATGTATCTGAGGTGTACTGCAGAGGGGTGAGCACCTTTTTGGCCAACGTGTATGTACCCACACTTGTCCTATGTATATCAGACTGTACATTTATATAACTAGAACACGTCTGTGTTCCACATCATGTCATACAACATCCAGTGTGCTGTCTGCTAATCTGACAGGCAATGCAGACTAAGAAGGTCAGAGTAATGAGTGCAGAGTTGAGCAAGTTCTCTGTGCATGTACAGGCATCCACACCTTTACAGCAATGTGTGCCACCTGTACAACTGCATTAACTTGGCTGTAGCTGACAGGAGGACATGAAGCACCTCATGGCACAGCAAACTGGGAACAGTCATACAATCTTCCAGTTATGTCCCTCTCCCACAAGAGGGTCTTCATGAACATATGCTTGGTTGCATACCCATGGCTGTAGCCCCATGCAAATGTGCATGCAGTATCATTTCCATCTGTAACAGCAATGTTCCTGGTATGTAGCACTTAATTAGCCACACCTGATGTACAAACACAGGGGTGATACACATTGGCACACAGGCCTTGGCACACGGGTTTACACTTACTCTACCATAGATCACCATGTCTCCAAAGGGGTAAGATGGGTAGTATATCATGCTCACTTCATTAGTGAGGGCACTGTCACTCAATAACGCTGTGTTTATAACCTATGTGTGTTCTTCCCTCAGCATGCCAATATTTCACTGCAATGGCCATTTTCTCATGTAGCTTGTGACAAGCACCACTGGCAATTGGACACAACACAAACTTTCCTCACAAGAGAACTTCAAGTACACAGTATTTGACCTAAGGGGATCATGTGCAATTAATGTCATTGTACCTTGTGTCATATTGACCACTCAGAGGTGATCTCTGCCTTGCATACAGGGCATTGTGTGACCCTGCTCTATTATAGGGTCATAGGTATTTACCAAGCTAATGACCACAAGGGCCTTTTTAAGCCTAGCCATGCATCCCAAATCTCTGACAAGTTCTGATACCCTTGATAAGTGTAAGCATGGGCCTGGGAGATGAGTCATTTACAGGTTACCTGTTTCCATTAGAGACATAGGTGCCAAACCAGGGATGAATTTCTGGTTTCCCATCCAATTGACCAAGTTGCACTTGAATTGCATTATGGAGGAACTCTGCTTCACATGGATGGGGAGCTTGTTCCATAGACAGGGTAGTCTCTGGGATACAAGCTTATCTCTCCAGTAGGTCCTATTTATATCACAGGCAAGGTTTAAGTCTTTAGAATGGGTAATTCTGGTGATGTTTGTTTTGTGGATATGTAGGAGGTCCATCAGAGTGAGGTCTGTTAATATCCTGTATGGCAGGCACAGATCTCCCCTCAAAAGCCTGTAGGAGACAGAATACATGGATAGGGCCTTGAGGCGGTCTGCATAGGACATTTTACTTATGCCCTGTATTCTTATAGTGTGAAACCTCTCTGATCATCCCATTTGTTGGATATACCTGGTTAGGTACATATGAAAGGGGCATTGTACTCAATGACAGGTCTGATGAATGCTGAATACAGTTGAACAATTACTTCCTTGGACCTAGATGCCATAACTTTGTTTATAAGTTGCGCAACATAAAATGATTTCCTCACCACTATAGACATGTGATGGTCCAAGTCTAGATTACTATGTGTGTCCCTAAGTCCCTGACTACTGGGTCAACTCTAAGGGGTGTGTTGTCAATATGATAGTTACCAGGGATGGATGACTTTCCAAAGGATACTATTATGCATTTCTTGGTATTTAGTTTTACTCCATGGCTCTGACACCAGTTGTTTTGTCTGTGTCAGCTCCTCCTGGAGAACATTTGTGGCAGTGTGAGATTTAATGACAGCTCCTAATTTGCAGTCATCTGCAAATTTAGTCAGCCACAGACCACTGACATTTGCCTTGACTTCTGAGAAGTAAATGCCAAGAAAGAGCATTCCAAGGACTGATCCCTGAGGGACTCCACTTGTGACTGGCCTCTTTGTAGAGGTGGACTCCCCAATTCTAAATTCCTGGGACCTGTCTGTGAGTCAGTTGGCTATCCACCGAGTGAAGTACAGGTTTGTACCTAACCTCTTGAGTTTGTCAACAATGCCTGAGTGGGATATTTTGTCAAATGCCTTGGCCAGGTCAAGGTAGGCAGTGTGAACCATTTTGCCCTCATCCTTTGCTTTGGTGATCTTATCAAAGGAGTCCACCAGGCTGAATAGGCATGATCTACCCTTGACGAAATCAAACTGAGTTGGGTCCAGTGTCTGGAGGTTTACTATATCACTATTGATCATCTCCATGATAATTCTTTCCACAGCTTTACATATAAGACTAGTGAGGCTTATGGGTCTGTAGTTTCCAGGGTCTGTAGATGACCCACCTTTGTGTAGAGGGATGACTGTTGCTGTTATCCATTCATGAGGCATGAAGCCTGTTTGGAGGTTACAGTTAAATATCAATTTCAGAGGCCCTGATAGGTCATGTTTCATGCTATTTAGAAGGCATCCTGGGATATTTTGGGGACCCAGTGATGCCGTGTTCTTGGTCTTATAAAGAGCATTAAGGATCTGTTCCCTAGTGATAGCAGGGGGGAGTTATATTTGATGATATTTCCTGAGGGAAGGTTGAGGGGGAGAGAGGGGTCAATTTGGAGCTGAATTCATCATCCAGGAGGTTTGCAATATCTTCTGGTTCAGTGGAGGTGGCACCATTTAACAATGAGCTCTTTACACAATTGTGTATTGTCTTTGAGGCTGTGGACAGAGCTAAAGAATGCTTTGTGGTTTTCCTTGGCCTGGGAGGCCAAACTTACCTCAAATTTGGCTTTGGTAGACTTTATTTGTCCTCTGAGTTGTTTGTTTAGTTTGATGAACGTGAGTTTATCATGCTGGGTGCTGCACCTCCTAATTTTTGCCACACTTTTCTTCTTCCTGTTATACAGGCCATTGATGTTGTTATTTCACCAGGGTGGCTTGTTTTTTTGAGTTAGTTCTGTACTTCTTCCTGGTGGGTACAGCTGCTTCTATGCAACTATTAACATGCTTGTACAGGGTTTCTGTGAATACTTCTGCATAGGCAACAAAGTTCTCAGGGTTTATATGGGCTTAAAATTTTCCCAGGCTCTCACTTTATAGCAGGAAGTTAGCCTTAGAATAGTTGCTGAATATTCCAGGTTTACCTGGGGGTCCAGGTTTTATTTTTACTTCAAAGGAGACCATATTTTAGTATGACCTTACCAGGCAAGACGGTACAGCAGGGGGTGTGGAGCACTCTGCCATATTATTGAGGATCAGATCCAGTATGGTTGCACCCCTGGTTGGTGTATTGACTATCTGGTCCAGGGAGTTTCTGTTTACAAAATCCAGGACTCTCTGTGCATGTATGATTGGTGTGCTATAGGATTCCCAGTTAATGGTGGGGTAAATAAAATCACCCTTGAATATGGTATTGTGTTGGATAGCTAGTGTTTCTAATAAGTTTAAATACATGGTAGGGGTTTCCTGGGTCATAGACTGGGACCTATAGCTGCAAGGAAGTGGTATTCGATTTTACCTATGGTGATTTGAACATGGAGCAACTCAAGTGCATTGTCCTGTTTGACCAGCCTTGAAGTATATTTACTTTTGATGTAAATAGAGACTTCTCCACCTTTAGTCCCTGCCTGTGAAGTAGCTGGCCTAAATGTGTGGAAGGCATTATAACTTTGCACTGTTGGTGTGCTGTCCGCTGCTTTAAACAATGTCTCAGTGACCAGATAGACATCAGCATTCTCGAGGGTAAAGAGAGCTTCTAGGGAGTGGAGATTTTTGTTTAGACTCCTAGCATTGAGCAGTAATACTGTTAGATTTTCTTGATTTTGATCTGCTATGTCAGAAGTACTTTCAGTTTGGCATTGCCAAAAAAAAGGCACTATGGTAGAAGACAATGTTTTAGCTAATATTTGAAAGCTTATAGGGGAGAGGTGCAGACAATCCTTGCAAAGCTGTGTGGTCTGTTGACCATCTCCTTCCATGCTGACAAATATTGCACCCCCTTAGAATGACACCAGAAACTAAGCCAATTATTAAAGTTAATCATCTTTTGTTCATATTGTGGTATCATCCTTGGAGAAGGTAAAATGCTGCTCAATACTAGGCTCATACCAGTCTGAGACACATATTCTGAGAGCTCCATGATGTCTCTCTTCATAGTTTCATGGTTTCATAGTATAGTACTAGGCTATCTGCCCTGGGGCATTTGTAAGCCTAGCCATAGTGATGTGGCTTTTGCCACCCCATGAAATGGTACAAAAATGTACAGAATAAATTTAGAATACTGTGCCTCTGTCTAGTAGTGACACAGATGTGACCCCTGGGGTAAACTTACGATCTCCCATCCACTCATCAAGATTTCTCTTGAAGAGAGTCAGTGAGGGGCTCTGCCTAATACGAACTGGGATCTTGTTCCAAAGCATGGGAAGCCTCTGGGTTATGAATCTATCCCTCCAGCATGTCCTATTCATACTTGTGCCAAGGTTTAAGTCTTTAGCTCTCGTGGTCCTGGTGGATTTGGATTTTTTGAGGTGGCGCATGTCCATCAGATCCTGATTGGACATGGCCTTGTACGTCAGGCAGAGATCACCTCTGAGCAGGCGGTATGCTACTGAATAGAGCTGAAGTGTCTCTAGTCTGGCAGAATAAGACATATGTTGGAGACCCTTGATCCTCTTGGTGAGGTACTTTTGTGGCCTCTCCAGCTGTTGCAAATGCCGGGTGAGGTACATACCAAATGGGGCATTGTACTCAATCATGGGTCTGATGAGGGAGGAATATAGGGGTACAATGACATCCTTGGATCTAGATGTGAATCCCTTCATGATGAGGTGTGCAAGGTAGAATGTTTTTCTAACCACTTTGGCAACGTGGGTGTCAAATGAGAGGTCGCTGTCAACTTGGGTCCCTAGGTCTCTGATTACTTTTTCCGTACTCAGTGGGTTGCTGTCTATGTGATAATTTGTGGGTACTGTGTTTTTCCCAAAGGGGATGACTATACATTTTTTGGCATTTAGTTTAAGGCCGTGACTCCGGCACCAGTTGTCCGTTTCTGTGAGGCCTTTTTGTAGGATGTGTGTGTCTGCTGGTGTATCGACTATGGCGCCTAGTTTGCAGTCATCTGCGAACTTTGTCAGCCACAGCCCTCCCATGTTTGCTTTAACATCTGAGAAATAAATGCCGAACAAGAGGGGTCCCAGGACAGATCCCTGTGGGACACCACTTGTGACTGGCTTTGAGTCTGACATTGCTCCAGCGATTTTAACTTTATGGGTTCTGTCCTTTAGCCAGTTTGCAACCCATCTAGTGACATAAGGGTTTACTTTTAAGCTGTTGAGCTTATCTATGATGCCTGAGTGGGGTATTGTGTCAAGGCCTTAGCCAAGTCCAGGTATGCTGTGTGGACTGCTTTGCCCTCATCAATGGCTCTAGTGACTGTTTCAAAAAGTCAACCAGGTTTAAAAGGCAGGATCTGCCCTTTACAAAGCCGAACTGGGTGGGGTCAAGTGTCTGTAGGTCCCCTATGTCTCTGTTTATGAGTTCCATAATGATTCTTTCCATAGCTTTGCAGACCAGGCTGGTTAAGCTTATGGGGCGGTAGTTTCCAGGGTCTGTAGAGGCACCCCCCTTGTGGAGTGGGACCACTGTTGCTGTACGCCAGTGTTCAGGTACATATCCCGAAGTAAGGCTAAGGTTAAATAGCATTTTTATGTGTGGGTTTAGCTCCTCTTGGAGTTCACATAACACGCAACCCGGGATATCAGGTCCCATTGATGCTGTGTTTTTTGCTTTGTTTAGTGCAGTTCTCACTTGGACATCTGAAATGACAGGGAGATTACATTCAGCTGGGATAAGTATTTCTTCTTTTGGGGGTGAAGTAGGGGAGAAATTTGCACTGAACCTGTCAGCCAGAATGTTGGCAATATCTGTGGGTTCAGTGTATTTTTTGTTGTTTTGAACCAACTCTGAGCATATCTGAGGGTTTCCGCCCAGGTTTCTAACATAGCTGAAGAAGGCTTTGTGGTTATCTTTAGTGTCCTTAGCGATTTTTCTCTCAAAGTTTGCCTTGGATGTTTTTATGAGAGAACGTAGTTTTCTGCTAATGTTGATCAGAGATGTCTTCCCTTCATGGGATTTTGCTCTGACGTGCAGTAGCTTCCTTCTTTTGTTATACAATTTGTTTATGGCTGAGGTCCACCAGACAGGATGCTTACCTTTGGTGGAGAGGGACTTGGATTTGTTTGGGATTGCATGATCCATGCATTCTTGGAGATGTCCATAGAAAGAATTTGTGAAGGATTCGGCATTGTGGGATGTGGTATCCACTGGCACAGTGGGCTGAAAGGATACCATCTCAGTCTTAAGAAGAGTGAAGTCTGCTTTTGAGAAGTTTTTCACTGTGGTCTTTTGTGCTGGGGGTGGAGGTGGGATATGTATATCAGGGGGATTAGTTTGTGGTCAGATCTCACTAGTGAGGGGTATACTTCCGGTGTGGAGCATTTTGTCCCCATGTTTGTGATGATCAGGTCTAGTATATTATCTCCCCTAGTGGGAGAGGTGACTAGTTGTTCCAGTGCATTTGAATTTATGAATTCCAGGAACCTTTGGGCTAGGGTATTAGGGCTAGAATAATGTACCCAATCTATGTTTGGGTAGTTGAATTCTCCCAGTATGATGGTATTTTGTGATACATTCATATCCTCCAATGTCTTCTGGAAGGCTGAGTGGGGTTCTTGAGATTGGGAGGGTGGTCTGTAACATGCTACCAGTTGTATAGCAGTTTTGCCTATGGTTAGTTGCACCTGTATGGTCTCTGATGCTTCATGTGTTGCTACTAACCTGGAGGTGTGGGTGTCCTTGATGAATATGGACACTCCCCTCCCTTTGTGGTTCGCCCGGTTTTGGGGCCAAAAGCATGATACGAGGTATAGCCTGGTAGCGCTGGGGTGCTCTCAGGAGCCTTGAACCAGGTTTCAGTTACTGCACAGACGTCGATGTTCTCCATGCTGAGGAGTGCATCAAGTGCCTGCATCTTGAGATTTAGACTTCTGGCGTTGAGCAGCATTACCCTTAGTTTTTTCCATTTTTGTTTTCTAAGGAGATGGGTTTGTCTTTTGAGCCTTGCCTAAAAAAGGCACTATGGGGGTGGCAAGAGCCTTAGCCAATATCCGGAAGCCCAGTGTTGACAGGTGTAAGCCATCCCTTGCAAAGCAGCGTGGCTTGTCCAACATGTCATCCCAGGCAGACAGACATTGGATCCCCTTAGAATGACACCAGTACTTGAGCCAATTGTTAAAGCTGATCATCTTGTCTTTGTATTGTGGTATCATTCTTGGTGAGGGCAAGATGCTGCTCAGGGTCAGGGTCATACCAGCCTGGGCTACATAATCGGAGAGCTCCTCTATGTCTCTTTTCATGTAGTCCAGGGAGGCACGTCTCAGGTCATTCACACCAGCATGGACAATGACGGAGTCATATTTGTACTTGCTTTGGAGTGACTTGAGTGCATGTGTTATGTGGTGGATCCTAGCTCCCTATTATTAGTGTATCAGGCAAGGTGTTTGGCCTTAAGGGCTGTGATTGGTTGACACACTGATTTATTGAAGTATGTGTTGCATGTGTTTTGTTTTGAGGTGGTGGATTTTTGGATGCCTGCTTTGGGAGCCTCTGTTGTTTTGGTAAGATTTTTATTAGAGCCTCCGAGTATGTCTTTGTGTTTTTATGTGTTTGGTTTGCAGTTGTGGTAGGTCTATGTGGGACTGGGATTGTTGTGTGTGTGGTTGCCATCTCCTCCTGTCTGGTCATGCCAGTCCTGAGTTGAGAGAGTTCAGCCTCCAGTTTGGCTATATAGTTGCATCTCTCACATGTATTTATGTTTGTTGGGAGGAGGAGAGGGTTGTCTGTGTACATGAGACTATTGTAGCATTGTCTCAAGATACCCAGATTGACCAGCTGAACTGGAGACAACGCCAGTAATCTACCACTCGACATGCTAGAACAGTATAAGGGAGTGCTGTACCTTTAAGGGAAGTGGATATTCACAGGGGTGGTAAGTAGATGTAGTGCTTTACTTAGTACGAGAGTGCTTACTTAGTAGAGAAGTATTGAGAACAAGTGCTAGGCTTATAATATAGTGAGTAGTCTGGTTATACTAAGAGTAGAGCTTCCTTAAGGGAAAATTTGAAGAGCAGACTTGGCGGAGACAGAAAAAGTTTAACCTTGTTTAACCGGCGCTGCCGCACAACCGCGCAAAGCCGTGCAAACACGGATTTTAAACAGTGAACTACAAAAGAGCTAGAAATGGTCCAAAACAACCAATTACTACAGCTTCTTGTGCTGAGGTCACTACCTACATGGACAGGTAGGCTGCTCAAGGCTCCCCACTCCCACTGGTGAGCAAAGACACTTCCTTCTATCCAAGTAAGGTAATGGACAACACAGGAACTACACCACAGCCCAGAATACAGCAATGCCTGTAAACTGGTCTAAACTAGTCGAGGAGAGGTGGGAAAACAAGGATTATTTTTTTGTTTTTTTGTTTTTTTGGTAGAAACACACAGAAAATGCAGCAACAGTGATAAATTAGTTACACAGGCTAGCACACTTTAGTGGGCAGCCTCCACAGTTAAATTAATATAGTCTAGGGAGTTATGTCTCAGGTCATTTACTCCCATGTGGACTATGACTGAGTCATATTGGTAATTGTGTTCCATTGACCTCAGTGTGTGCGTAATATGGCAGATCCTAGCCCCTGATAAGCAACTGACCGTGACTTTCTCCTAACTCAGCCTACTGAGAGAGACATAAGTGTGTCTCACGATAGGGTCTCCAGTAACTAGAATGTTGGATTGTGTGGTGGTTTACCTTATAGACTTAGAGGTAGGCTCCATGAGATGTAGCTCTATGTGTTGATGTGGATGTTGTTTTGAAAGAGTACATTTGTAGCTGCTGAGGGTATTTGTTATGTGTACTTCATCTAGGCGGTCTTTGTGGTTTAGGAAGATTACATTTAAGTGCCTCAGCATATGTGGGTCAATATGTCTGCTTTGAATTGTGCATAATCGGTGCAACATATGTTCTATTGACAATCTCGTTGACATTAGCAGTACTTTTATGTGAGTGCTTTACCTACAGTGACATTGTGTAAATACATGTCACATTCCTAATCAGTTTGTTTGAGAATTAACTGGTTGTCAATAAACATGAGGCAATTTATACATTGCCTCGGGATACCCATATCCACCAAGCCAGTAATGGAGACAGTAGGAAAGTTTATATTCATGGCAACAGACCTTTTTTTTATTTTTAGACAGTTGGAGAGATAATATCAATCACTGTCAGGAGTATCTGGTTTGGACATGCTGCAACTCTGTGAGTGGAACGGTACATGTATTACCTGCTGTAAGGACATAGGATCATAGGAAGTTACTAGGCTATTTACCCTGAGGTCCTTACAAGCCTGGTCAATAATTTAGCCTGTGTTCTGACAAGTTAGCACCCAATGCTCCTGCCCAGCAGGGACACAGGTGGAATCTCAGGGGTGCATTTTCTGTTCCCCATCCAGTTATCCAGGTTACGCTTACAATGGGTTAATGAGGGACTTGGCTTTATGGTGAGAGAAAGTCTATTCTACAGAAGGGTAAGTCTCTGGGACACAAATCTCTTTCACCAACAAGTCCTATTGATGTCACAGGCCAGGTTGAGGTCATGGGTGCGGGTTCCTCAAGTGAAGCATGACTTGTATATATGCAGCAGTCCCATCAAGGTGGCATCTCAGATTGCTATGTATGCCAGACATTGGCCACCTCTGAAGACTCTGTATGAGACTCAGTAGAGGTACAGGGATTTTAGCCTATCTCTGTTGGTTAAATGCTTGAGGCCCTGGATTATCCTGATGAGACCCTCTTTGGTCTCTCCAGCTGCTGCATGTGCTTTGTGAGGTACGTGCCAAAAGGGGTATTGTACTCAATAATGGGTCTTAAAACAGAAGAATACAGGGATGTTATGACCTCCTTGTCCCTGGATGAGATACCCTTCCTAATGAGGTGTGCCATGTAGAAAGCTTTCTGTACAATGGAGGCAATATGATAGTCAAACGTCAGTTTGCTATCAACCTTGGTGCCCAATTCCCTCATGACTGATTGAGTGCTTATATCCTTGTTATTATTGTACTAATTTATGGGGACATCACTCTCCCCAAAGGTGATGATGAGGTATTTTTTTAGCATTCAGTTTGAGACCATGTTTCTGGAACTAGGCATTTGTTTGGGTAAGACACTCTTGAGGATGTCCACATCTCTAGTAGAATTGATGACATTGGACATCTTGTGGTCATTTGCAAACTTGGTCAGCCATAACCCATTGATTTTGGCCTGCACCTCAGAAAACTGTATCCCAAACAACATAAGCCCCAGGACTGATCCCTGCTGTACACAACTTGTTACAGGTCTATTACTTGAGGTGATATCCCCTATTTTGAGTAGGTGGGTTCTGTCAGTGAGCCAGTTTGTTACCCATCTGGTAACATACAGAGTGATGCCTAGTTGAGAGAGTTTATCTATTATATCGAAGTGGGGAATAGTATTGAAGGCTTTGGCCAGGTCAAAGTAGGTGGCGTGCACCATCTTCTCCTCATCCATGGCTTTGAAGATTGTCTCAAAGAGGTCGACCAAATTTAACAGGCATGACCACCTCTGACGAAACCAACCTGTGTTGGATTGAGTGTTTGGAGATTGCCAGTGTCTTTGTTAATGAGTTCCATGATACTCCATCCCATGGCCTTGCAGATCAGGCAAGTTAGGCTGATGGGTCTATAATTAGCTGGATCAGTGGACGCTCCACCTTTGTGCAGAGGGATGACAGTGGCTCTCCTCCACTCAGCTGGGACAAAGCCAGTACTCAGACTTTGGTGAATAGGGTGCCTAAAGGTGCTGCAATTCCCTGCCTGTGTTCATTGTATGCTGCATTGTGGGATGTTATGGGGTCCCATCACCTGGTATGTGACTTTAATAAAACATGTTGGTGTGGGAGATATGTGTACCACACTGTCACAAACTGTTGAAACAGACCCCCACCTAATGGCAAACAGTGCACCTCATTGGCCCTCCTCAGATGCAATCTGTATGATTGCATGGATGATTATCATGTCACCACAGGGCTTCTGTGTGTGTCCCTTGAGGACAGGGGCAGTATATGCTGATTGTGTAAATAAGGGTTAGAATATGACTAGACTTTTATGTCAGCTATGTTCATTAGGCTACTGCTGTCCAATGGTCCTATAATCCCATACACTGAAGTAAAATGCTGTAACATCTGCACACACACACACACACACACACACACACACACACACACACACACACACACACACACACGCACACATGCACACACACACGCACACACACACACACACACACACACACACACACACATGTACACACACACACACACACACACACACACACACACACACACACACACACACACACACACACACACACACACACACACCTGGCTACAGTGAGAACAGTACCACATTCAATTGATATACACAGAACAGTGCACAGCATGCACCGTTCAAGTTGGCTGCAATTAGATTAGAACACCTACCTATCTAATGGGGTACACTAGAGATCACAGTACTTAATGCATGTATCACATCTCAAGTGTGCTTTTAATATCTCTTTAGGTAATGCTATGCTAGATGACATCAGCAGGCCTTGTTCTCATCAGGACTTAGTAAGCTCACATCAACTATGACAGCCAATATACTGCAAAACCCTACCTCTGTCTAAGTCAGTGTGGTGATCACATTTTTTTCACTGGAGGATGCATACACAAATGCAACACATGGACCAGAATGAGATTAGAACCCCTGTCTATCTAGTGTTAAACATTACAAATCACAGTATTTACAGCACATGCCATGGCTTAAGTTTGACATTGCTATGGCAATTGGTAGTGTTAAGTTACATGACATCAGCAGGCCTTATGGAAGAGAGGGGTTTGGAGGCTAGCAGCACCTGCAAAGACCTAAAAGTGCAGGCCCATTGAAAGGTGGGATTCCTATTTGTTAGGCAGGGTGATACATACACACACACACATATACAACAAGTGGACTACAGTGAGATTAGAATGTCTACCTATCTAGTGTTACACACTACAGATCTCAGTATTTACAGCACACTCCATGGCTTATGTCTATTTTACACATGACTGCAGGTAAATACTAGTGGAGTACATGAATTAGGCTTTTGCTGAACAGCATGTGTGGGCTGCAGAGTGACATTGCTTCAGAACTGTTCTCTGCATCTAGTAACCTTACAGTCAGATAACTGTTATAACTGTTGTTTATCCTAGCTATTTGTCTAGAGTAGCCATTGTGCCCATATGTGGCTGTTTGCATTTGGTTGGGCAAGCATGTGGGCAAAAACAATGTGCCTGTCAATGCTTACATACAGAACATGTTACATAACCCCACCTGTTCACCTGTCCCAGTGGGGGTTTTGCTAGTTATAACCTGACTCCAGCCCACACATACCTGTAATCCAGTCCATGATGGATGTGTTACACATAAAATATGACATCTGTCCCTGTTTCTGCACTGCTGCTCTTCACTGAACGTGGCTATGACTTTCTTCAGTTATGTGATATAATTAATATGTTACAAAGGTTAATAATATTGCACCACCCACACGAATGACAGTCTGTAAAACAAAAAGTAATACTACCTGAAATCTAAAATAAATGGTTATGTCTAGATTAGAACATTGAATGCCACTATACAACCTAATTTCCCTAGTCCTTTGAGACACATAAGTTACTTGATAGAAAGCAAGCATTCATCACACATTCAACTGCAGACATATGCATATAATTATTCCTGCGCTAAGTAAGATATAGAGATGCATGATCAATTTCTTTGTTACTGTCCTGAGACTGCCTGGCATGGTGCTATACCATTGCTGAGTTTGTGTTACAGCAGTTTCAAGGGAACACTGCTGTGTTGGGGGTGGTGGAACACCACCACTTGTTCTGCTGGGATACACAGTAGTCTGACTATCATGCCACCCCACTGTCTAACATCTCCTTTGACAGATGTACCACCACCCTGCTGCAGAAGGTCTGCATGAGTATTCCATGTATGGGGCCTAGTGAATAATCCTGCAAACAAGGTAGGGGAATGGGTATTTGTATTCCCATGCGGATGGAATTTCTGTGCAAGTAGCCCACTATATTTACTTGCATAATGTACCAGATCCATGCAAGCAATGCAATATCATAATAATCCTTTTGAGTACTGTGGAGGATATGGACTTAGCTTGCAAATGCAGCATTTGACACAACCATAGATCAGGGGTGACTCTGTCTGATGCAAGCAACACACAGTCACTACATGAGTAGGTACAGGATGTGTGGGTTGCCTGCCATCATTTTTAATTTCTGTATGTAAGTAGGGGTAAGGTGTCAGTCCCTAGGGCCCTAGGTTATCAGTGAATGTGCTCTGCATTGCCTCTTAGCTAATGCCAGGGTGTACTGAGCACACCTACGTCTGCCTACAGGGACATCAGCAGTGGGTTCCTCCTCCGAGTCCTCCTGTGACTGTGGCTGTGGTGACTTAGGCACTGGTGGGGGGATGTGTATCCCTTCCCTTGGCTGCTACTGCTGCAGTTATTTCCACAGGATCATATTGTGTAGCATAGCACATACTGTGAATATATGTGCACATGTGGCTGGAGAATACTGTAGCGCCCCCCCCCCCCAGATATATCTAGGCACCGGAAACGTGACTTCAGCATCTCAAACACATGCTCTGTGATGTTCCTAGTTTGTAAAAAAATGTAGAAATTAACCGGACTTCAACATGAATAAAATACTATTATTTTTATCAGTTAAAACACATTACATAAGTGCTTTCATCTCTCATGGAGACTTTTTCAGATAAAATACACTCACATTCGTCATCTTATTTATAAACTAGCTGAAGTTCATCAACCAGTCATGAAATGCTAGTAATTAAAAATATCCCCTGTGTTAAAGGTGTACAAAGCACCTATTCCAATCAGAAGCATTTGCAAAAACATTTTTCAAAATAGAATAAACTATGAAACATAAATAAAAATACATACATTTTAAAGAAATTCAACATGATTTTAGGGTGCATGCATACTTTATGCAGGTCTGCTGTGGGTCCAGCATATGTGATTGGCTACTTATTATGCATTTCACCTGCCTAAATTGTAATTAGCATAATTTAATGGCCCTACTATGGTGTGCAGCATGCCGCTGTGTGCTGTGTCGATCAGCATAGCTTATTCACTCCTAAAGAATCATCACCGTCACATGACAAGTCTGTCACCTGTACATGTTAAACTTCCTGTGAACATGCTCAGCTATGTGGCTCACCTTGCAAACATGCACACCAGGTCTTAAAAAATTCCTAAAAGTAACATGACACATCCTCACAGCTGGCATCCACATCCAGTGGTAATATCAACATGGTGTAGGAGCCTACATGGAAGGGATCTGCCGATATGGTTGCTCCTTTTAGTAATTTAACAAATTCACCTCATGTACATAAATATCCATGCTGACAGCCTTGTAACTATACAGTTCATAGCTGTATGACCTAAGCAACAGCACCAATGCACCATTGTACAGACCTGACGCATCTTCCTATAATACATTTCTGACAAGTATTATAAAATACAATTTTTCCTTTTTTTTTTTTTATTTTTCAGTCAGGCATGTTTGCACACTGCAGCTCACAGCACAAACATGCTGAAAACATTAAAAAATATATATTTTTACATATTCCCTTGCATTTTCAGACATCAACAATGCATTTTTCACACATCACTATATGTAATCGAACCATTTCATGAGAGTTATATTATATTTGTGGACTTCATATCCCCTTCTTTCCGTGGACACTCCTGTACATGGAAAATTTCCACATACACTATGAACATGGACACAGGCTCTACATGGATGCCTTTCTGCATGTTGGATTGCTAAACCTGCCTTATTTGCATAAGATTCACCTGCTTATGATGTGATTTGCATTCCATGGAGTTTTCTGTGTCTGCACATGTGTGCGCTCCACTAAACAGAGCTTAATGAATCTAAAAATGTTTGTGCTCATGTACACATAGTGGCGTGATGCATATGGAAAAAAAATATTGTGTAGACTTTCTTGAATTCCCCTAAAAGTTTCAAAATAATTGGTGTTGAGAGGCCAGACATGTGGATTTGCCTAATTACTCAAATTACTTGGGAAATGGAAACAGAACAACAGGTTGTGCATATGCAGGCACTGCTAACGGTACAACATGTGAATCTTTTAGTGTTGGGCATTACTGTATAAAATCATAACTGACTAATCATTACACATAATGCAGCAAACTTTCACACACACTAATTGTATGTTAGAAGTATAGCTGTCAGGTTCTTGACTCGTTATGTCTAGAAGATGTCACCAAATAATTGGTGGGCAAAATATATGAATATTACATTAACTTAAATGAAAAAGGAAATGAAACCAATTCTGCATAACATGTTCTCCTAACACTATACAGCTAACATTACAAATTACAAATCTGTACTGCTAGGCATTATGGTCTGAAATCATATTTGAATGACCATTACACATGCACTGTAAATGTTCACATACTGACAAAGGTCAAAACACATAGACATTGCATCAGATTCACTCAATGTACACAAAAAAGTGATGGAGCAATGGATTCTGCATACCCATGCACTGCTAACAGTATGAAGTATGAATCTCTGCTGTCCAACCATACTGATCTGTATAACAGTGTTAACAAGTATAATAAACACTTGGAGTGAGAGGAAGTACTTTTAATCTGTCATTTGATGCCATGGAGTACTACACAAACACCATCTTGTTCGTGTTATTAATATTATTATCAACATAAGAAAAAAGCATCACATTTCTTAACAATAACCTAGCAGCTCATGCTCAGGTTTGAGATATTTTGTTAACTGCTACCAACCATCTAATATTATACGTAGGAATACTACAGACTGAGACAACATTCTGCTTTCCACCGTCAGCTAATTTATATTCAGTAGAATAACTTTCAACAATTTTATGCCAATGTTCACTTACTTCCACAACTTCAGTAATCCGTTACAATGTAGTCATGCAAGCATAGCAGATAATCCACTGAAGGTGAGAAGCATCCTATATTTTACACAATATGACTGAAACCATCTTCAAAATCTACAGTATCTCATCTTGCCAGAAAGGGACAATCAAAATATAAATGCCATTTATATAAGATTGCCGTTATTGAATACAACACTGGTCATTTGCAGCATAAATCCCAAAATGTATGACACAGTATATCTACTATAAATGAATAAATGGTACTGCTGACAAATAAAAACAGAGGTACATTTGATAAGTAGGCTCTGCATAAAAATAATACCCCAAGTGAGTGTGAAAGATTTGCAGTACCTCGCATGGATGAATACCAACTGACTAATCATCAGTGATTTTACCAGAAGCCAAACCAGGTCCTCTTCACACCTCCACTCCATGCAAGCAGTTCAAGAGTAAGGGCAAACAGCAGAAGAATTCAGTTCAGCACCACTATTCAGAAATACTGCACAATCAAGTAAATTTGCCAACCATGCCATCTTAAAATGCCACTTCCGTGATTATATTTAAATATTACTCTGACTTTAATATCATCACCAGAACACAAGGGTGCAAACAGCAAAAAACACAAATAAAACTCAGAGAAGCCATTACTGACAGAAAGCAAAGATATGTATTCACTTTATGACCTGTTGAGTCTGGTTTGAACATTTCCTGCCTTTGTGATGACTGAGATCCTCCTACACCTATATTGATCTCAAGAAAAAAAGAATATAAAGAGAGAAAAGGGTAGGAGGCAGCCCATCTTTTATTAATAGAACTGTAGGAAAGGATAACTCCCAGCAAATAACAGGAAAAGATAGTTTCTGTAATTATAGATGTCTGATAATGTCTATCATGTTGCAGAAACCAAATGGGTTGCCATATGTGTATGTGTACTGTAAAGAGGGCATTTCTTACAGGAATACCTGCAGAATGTTTAAACGCATTGTCAGTATGATTTCTTTTAGACAATGCCAACCACTGGATTTACTTAAAAATAGTACTCATTTTATTTCAGCATGAATAATACCTTCACCATATATGTGATGGATGTTCCTATTCAACATTATACTGCATAATGAATAGCAGATTGTTGTAACTACTGTACTCACTCTTAATAAAATAACAACCAAATCCAAAATTAATTAACATCAGTATTTCCTCAGATAACTGTTTTTTTTATTACTGTTGATTCAAATACAGGCAATATTACTTTCTCTTTACTTTCTACTAATGCCAGCACACATCTTTTGTAGTACTATAAACACCATTAACAAGGTTTTGCAAATTCTTTAGAGAATATGCACATACTCTGTGCTGCTCTCACATTTTTTCAGGGTTGAGAGTTAAAATAACGGTTAAGGTGTTTAGCTCACAGACACAAGACAGGGCTTGATTATTACCTTTGAAGGTAAATTGCTTAGGCTTAAATGGTCTGCTAGAGCAGCTAACCTAGTACTTAACTGTGAAAAATTATTTTTTTCATTTACTTTAACCAGTCCAATTTCATACTTTGTATATGCTAACACTTCCTTACATACACACAGCTTTTGTAAATTCTTCACTACATATGTCCTACTACAATAACATTTTTATGAAAGCATATCTTTCTGCAGCTTAGTACATTAATTATGCACAGATTTAGCAATCAACTTGTTAGCAGTTTTATATCATCTTTTAAAACATTCAACAGTACTTGTAATATTGCTACTGTGTTCCTGTAATTCTTTTAAACCAGGTTTAACAAGAGTTATTTAACTTATATCAGTCTTGTAGTTTGCTTTTTTGAGCTTCTACAAGAGACATTTATGGTTCTGCGTAGTACAGCACAGCTTAACAAGCAACAACTAAAGCTTCTCTTGTCATTCTGAATTCCTTGCACTGCTTTTTGCTGAATGTAGTTCAAACAGGAAAATATCTATAACTTGTAAATACACACCTCCAGACTGGTGAAATGGTATAACGCACAGGAGACACTCCAATTGCAGTTAACTGTTAACAAAACACCTATTCAAATCATAGCTAGCTACAGACCCCCAACCATGACTCAGGACAGCCATTCCACCTATCTGGACTTTATTTTTTTTTATTTTACATTTGTTGACCAGGAAAGTCCGACTGGAATAAGGTCCATTTTCAGCGGAGGCCCAGGGAGAAAAGCTACAAAAGTACAAAAAGGTGTAAATACAGTGTAAAATGTTACAGAGAATTTATCACATAATTCAAACTTGTTTAGTGAATTTACACACACAGGTATATGTTATTCACATAAATTATTACATTGTTTTATAACAAAATTGTGGTTTATTTAATGATATATGCAGAGAGGTACATATTTTTCTCATGTACACACAGGAAGGTTGGAAGTTGGAGGGAGAGAAAGAAGTAATTAAGGATTTCATCACAAAAAGGAACATATGTATAGTATGATGGTTACCACATCTGACTATAGTCTTAAGTTTAATATTTTTTCCATTATGTGGGAGAACCACAAGATTTTTAGACTGTTAGAGGATCAGAGTTTTAATAATGAGGTTCACATATGTAGTATGTGTTTGAAAGGAGGTTAGTCAGGAATTGAACAGGGACAGATCCAATGCATTTTTAGGTAATTTCTAAGGGATTTTTTGAATTGGGATAAGGAGGGGTCTGTGGTGAGTTCTACAGGAAGTAGGTTCCATTTTTTTCTGGCAGAGTTGGAGAATAGTGAATCACTGGCTGAGTTGTTGGTTTTAGCAGTTTGTACTAGCATTTTGTTGCCAGAGCGAAGGGCCTTTAGGTTATTGTAAGGGGTGATACTATTTTTCTGTATGGGTGTATTGTCTGGTTGGTAGACAATTTTGTGAACAACTATTAGTTGGTTATATTGCAGGTGGTTGGTTAATTCTAGCCAATCTAGTGTGTGAAGGTTAAGACAGTGATGGGATCTATAAGCTGATCCTGTGGCAAATCTGGCAGTGTTATTGTAGCACCTAGTAAGTTTAATGAGGTTAGATTTGCTTAGGTTTACGAAGATGGGTGAGGCATAGAGAAGGGTTGATAGCAAATGAGTGCGGGTGATAACAGTTCTAGCAGATGGGGTTAGGAATTGTTTAATCCTGTATAAGGACCCCAGCTTTTTGTTTACTGTTTTAATAGTTTTGTCTATGTGAGCATAAAACTTACTTGAATCCATCAAGATTCAACCCTCTACCCTGATCCTGGGTGACTTTAACTACCCAACCATAGAGTGGAAGACCTGTTCTAGCCCAAACATGAATGCCCAGAGATTCCTCGACTTTGTTAATGCCAATGCATTGGATCAGCTGGTCAACACCCCTATGAGAAGTGAAAATATCCTGGACCTGGTCCTAACCAACATGAGTAGCCACTGTAGCAGTCCTACAGTTTCATTCTCCTTGGTTAGATCCAACCATAAAGCGATTGCTTTTGAAGTCACCATCCCCCTGTATCCTCCCCTTATCAGGGTCAAATGAAAAAACTTTTACAAAGCTGACTACAGTCTCATCAGAGCAGGTATAAGCAGCTTCAAAGCCACTGTCCCTTCAGTTTGAACAAGCACTAATGTCCAAGCCAAAACTATATGAGTGCATACATAGCTGTATGGACTCAGCAATACCTGACAGGACCAAATCATCTTCCTTAAGGAAGAGTAAACCTGTCTGGTGGACAGCAGCAATAAACAAACACTATAACAGAAGGAAATAATTGCTGTCCAGGTTGAAGAAGGAGGAGGTGCCAAGTTGGAAGCAATCTCTCCTTTGTCCGAACAAGCAAATAAGGTCACTAGTGAAATCCTCTAAGGCTAACTTTGTGTCCAAATTGGCCACATCCACCAAGGAAAATCACAAGGCCTTCTTCACATATGTCCGTAATCTCAAAGGCAACACCCACATTTGCTCTGAACTGGTGATCAATAACACCACATACACAAATGCCAAAGATATAGCCAACCTGCTGGCAGACAGGTTCAGTGAAAACTTAACCCCCTTGTCACTCCCATCAGTAAACGAGGACATCCCCAGCACCTGCCCCCCTCCCCTCATCACCAGGGAGCAGGTCCTTAATGCCCTCTCAAAGGCAAAAGATACAGTTTCCATGGGATCCGATAAAATCCCTGGCTTATTCCAACATGAACTCAGGAATGAGCTCTCAGCTCCATTTGATACCCTATTCAACCAAAGCCTGAGCACCGGCTTTATCCCAGCTGAATGAAGGACAGCCACTGTCATCCCTCTACACAAAGGTGGAATGTCCACTGACCCAGGCAATTATAGGCCCATCAGCCTAACTAGCCTGATCTGCAAGGCCATGGAATGCATTATCATGGACCTTGTAAACAAGGACATTGGCAACCTCCAAACACTTGATCCCCCCCCCTCCCACAGTTTGGTTTTGTCTAAGGGAGATCATGCCTGTTAAACTTGGTTGACTTCTTTGAAACAGTCATCAAAGTCATGGACAAGGGGAAGACAGTGCACACTGCCTACCTTGACCTAGCCAAAGCCTCTGAAACTATTCCCTACTCAGGCATAATAGATAAACTCTCCCAGCTAGGCATCAACCCATATGTTACCAGATGGGTAGCTAACTGGCTCACTGATAGAACTCAATGAGTCAAAGTAGGGAAAGCCACCTCTAGTAGTAGACCCGTAATGACTGGTGTACCCCAAGGATCGATCTTGGGGCCTCTACCATTTAGGATATATTTTTCTGAGGTGCAAGCCAAAACCAGTGTTCTGTGGCTGACCAAGTCTGCAGATGACTGCAAGCTGGGTGCTGTCTTAAATTCCCCAAGTGATGTGAACATCCTCCAAGAAGGTCCTTACCCAAACTAATGACTGGTGCCAGAAGCATGGCTCAAACTTGAATGCCAAGAAATGCATCATTATCGCCTTTGGGAAAATGTCATCCCCACTAATTATCACATTAATAACAATGTAATAAGCATGCAATCAGTCATAAGGGACTTGGGCACCCAGGTTGATAGTAACCTGACTTTTGACCACCACGTTGCCTCCATTGTACGGAAGGCTTTCTACATGGCCCACCTCATAAATAAGGGTATTTCGTCCAGGAACAAGGAGGTCATAACATCCCTGTACTCCTCCCTTATCAGACCACTATCGAGTACAATGCCCCCTTCGGTATGTACCTTGCTAAACACATGCAGCAGTTGGAGACAACACAGAGATTCCTGACCAAGAAAATCCAGGGTCTCAAACACCTATCCTATACAGATAGGCTAAAAGCTCTGTCCCTCTACTCAGTCTCATACAGACTGCTCATAGGTGACCTGTGTCTGGCATACAAGACCATTTCAGACCTAGCCTTGATGGAGCTGCTGCATATCCGTAAGACAAACTCCATTTGTGCAACCTGCATGCAAGGCCTTAACCTGGTCTGTGACATTAACAGCACTTGTTGGTGGGACAGATTGGTGTCCCAAAGACACCCCCGTCTGTGGTACAGACTCCTTCTCCATGTCAAGCAGAGTACCTCTCTAGCCCTCTTTAAGAGGAGCCTGGACGACTGGATGGGAAACAGAAAATATACCTCTGGGATCCCACCTATGTCCCTGCTGGACAGTAGTAACAGGTGCTGATTGTGAGGGAACATGGGTGAAATTCTTGGCTAGGCTTATAAGGGCCTCTGGGCCAATGGCCTAGTATCATCCTATGAACCTATGAACCTATACCACTGAGCTAGCAGCCAGTTAAGTCTTCACACAGCAATGTTTCTTTTGGAGGGTTTTTTCTTCACTCCTATTTCATGGCATTACCTCCTCCAGTGCAACTTCAGGATCAGTGTTAATCAAGTTGTAATACATGCAGCTTCAAATACTTATGTGATTAATTTCAATGCTGCTTTGTTAATACCTTGTTTTAATCTAAGCATCCAGTCAAGTAATTGAAACAAAATATATCTTTCCTCTTTGCTTACTTAGCATACAATAAACTTTAGAGCACTAATACTATTGACACCCAAGCAAACAACCTTTCTGTCTGTGTCATCTATACACATTAAAGCTTTCATACTCCAATAACTTCCATAAGCAAACTATTTTCCATCTCTCCTGTGGTATATATTCCCCATTAAATATATCCTTTACAGTTTAAACTCACTTAAACTTGCAAAAACAATAGCAGTGAATCAAATTTCCCCACATTAGAACATTACTGCAGTGTCCTGAGATACCCTCATGACATGGATTATGAAAATCTGCTCAAATGACATGCATTTTCTACCTTCATCCTTTCATTTTATTGCATAAAGTACATGCATTACAAACATGCCTTTTGCTCAGCACACAAAGGATTCCTTTACAAACCAAATCATACTTTTACCAAAGTAAATGTGTCACAACAATATACACACTAGCTCCTCAAAATATTCTAAGATGTATAATTTTCAAAATCAAATGACACAACTTAAATAGTTCATTAAAGTTTAATAACACATATCTTATTATACGCCGTATCCAATGTTCAGGCTTTCCTTGCCTGTCCATTGTTCTCTCTGGCCTTGGACAAGCACTTGCTTGGGAAGCAGTCTCTCTCCTGTATAACTTTCTTCGACCAACCCTTATCTGTATGTCATATTCCTTCTTGTATAACTTGGACCAGGTGTCTGCATGCATCCCTGTGTAATCACTTTATATTAAGAAGTGAAAACTACAAGAAAAAACTTGTCAAGTTAGAGTTTTTACTGTGTGATACCTTAAACCTCCTGGAATAGAGGGCCATGAGATATATGCAGATGACCACTTAAGGACATCAAATGTTCACCTATATGGCTTCTGAATGTCCATGACTTTTTCCTTTATCATTTTTAAGTCTTTATGAACAGATTCAGGCCAACAAAGTCAAACACCACTAGCTCTGGACATGCATGTTTCAGCCTTTTATGACCTCGTCAGCACAGCATAGGTTCATAGGTTCATAGGTTCATACTAGGTTATCTGCCCTAGGGCATTTATAAGCCTAGCCAGAATGTGTTTGGCTTTCGCCACCCATTTTAAATTTATTTTGCTATGCCCTTTTTCGAGGTTAGTATACTGTGCCTCTTTCTAACAGTGACACAGAAGTGATACCCGGGGTAAACCTATGATCTCCCATCCACTCATCAAGATTCCTCTTGAAGAGAGTCAATGAAGGACTCTGCCTAGCCTGGACTGGGATTTTATTCCAGAGTGAAGGGAGCCTCTGGGTTATGAATCTGTCCCTCCAGCATGTCCTATTTATTTCAGTGCTGAGGTTAAAGTCTCTCGAGCGTAGCTCGATGGGATTTGGATTTTCTGAGGTGCAGCATGTCCATTAATTCCGGGTTGGACATGGCTTTATACGTCAGGCACAGATCTCCTCTGAACAGGCGGTATGCCACTGAGTAGAGCTGGAGTTTCTTTAACCGGGCAGCATATGGCATCTGTTTGAGCCCTTTGATCCTCTTGGTGAGGTACTTTTGGGGTCTTTCCAGTTGCTGCAGGTGTCTGGTAAGGTACATCCCAAAAGGGGCATTGTACTCAATTATGGGCCTGATGAGGGATGAGTAAAGAGGCACGATGACCTCCCCTGATCTAGATGTGAATCCCTTCATGATTAGGTGGGCTATATAAAATGTTTTTCTAACCACTTTGGCCACGTGGTTGTCAAATGAGAGATTGCTATCAACTTGGGTCCCCAGGTCCCTAATTACTTCTTCTGTACTTAATGGATTTCCACCTATGTGGTAATTTGTGGGCACTATGTTTTTGCCAAAGGGGATGACTATACACTTATTGGCATTTAGCTTGAGGCCATGGCTCTGGCACCAGTTGTCTGTTTCTATGAGGCCCTTTTGGAGGATGCTTGTGTCGGCTGGAGAGTCGATTATGGCACCCAGTTTGCAGTCATCTGCGAACTTGGTCAGCCACAGTCCTTCCGTGTTGGCCTGTACCTCCGAGAAATATATACCGAACAAGAGAGGTCCCAGGACTGAGCCTTGTGGGACACCACTTGTAACTGGTTTAGAGTCTGACATGGCTCCAGCAATTCTAACCATGTGGGTTCTGTCCTTGAGCCAGTTTGCAATCCATCTAGTGACATAGGGGTTTATATTTAAGCTGGTGAGCTTATCTATAATGCCGAGTGGGGTATTGTATCGAAGGCTTTTGTGAGGTCCGGGTAGGCTGTGTGGACCTCCTTCCCTCGTCAATGGCCTTGGTGACTGTGGCAAAGAAATCAACCAGGTTTAAGAGGCAGGATCTGCCCTTAACAAAGCTGAACTGGGTAGGATCCAGTGTTTGTAGGTCCCCAATATCTTTATTTATGAGGTCCATGATGATCCTTTCCATAGCTTTGCAGACCAAGCTAGTCAGGCTTATGGGGCGATAGTTTCCAGGATCCGTTGAGGCACCACCTTTATGGAGAGGGACCACTGTTGCTGTACGCCACTCTTTGGGCACATATCCTGTAGTAAGGCTGAGATTGAACAGTAGTTTTATGTTTGGGTTTAGCTCTTCTTTGAGTTCATGTAGGGCAGCCGGGACACCATCTGGTCCCATTGATGCTGTGTTTTTGCTTTGGAGAGGCGGCTCTTACCTGAGCATCTGAGATGTCAGGGGCAGCACTCTGCTGGGATAGATATTTGCCCTTTTGGTGGGGAGGGGAGAAGTTTGCGCTGAACCTGTCAGCTAGGATGTTGGCAATGTCTGTGGGTTCGGTGTATTTTTGTCATTTTGGACTAATTCTGAGCATATCTGGGAATTACCACCCAGGTTCCTAACATAACTAAAGAAAGCCTTGTGATTATCCTTAGTGTCCTGTGCAATTTTTCTCTCGAAGCTGGCCTTAGACAATTTTATGTGTGCCCGTAGTTTTTTGCTAATACTGATCAGTGATGCCTTCCCTTTTTGGGATTTTGCTTTATCATTTAGTAGCTTCCTCCTTCTATTGTATAGTTTGTTTATGGCTGGGGTCCACCAGACAGGACGTCTGCCTTTGGAGGATTGGGTCTTGGTTTTATTTGGGATCGCATGATCCATGCATTCCTGAAGGTGTTCATAGAATGCATTTATAAAGGATTCTGCGGTCAGGGCTGTATTTTCCACAGGCCTGGGGGCTTTGAAGGAATCCACCTCAGTTTTGAGGAGTGTAAAATTTGCTTTAGAGAAGTTTTTCCCTGTGGTTTTCTGGGCAGGGGGTGGGGTCGGGATATGAATATCCAGTGAGATTAGTTTATGGTCTGATCTTGCCAGTGAGGGATACACTTCTGGTCTGGAGCATAGAGTCCCCATGTTGGTGATGATCAGGTCCAGTATGTTTTCCCCTCTTGTGGGAGTGGTAACAAGTTGTTCCATAGCATTTGAGTTTAGAAATTCTAGGAACCTTTGGGCTAGGGTGTTGGAGCTAGAGTAATGCTCCCAGTCTATGTTTGGGTAGTTGAAGTCGCCCAATATAATGGTGTTTGGAGAGACCTTCATATTTTCCAGTGTTCTCAGGAAGGCCGAGTGGGGTTCCTGGGTTTGGGAGGGTGGTCTGTAGCAGGCTATAAACTGGAAGGCAGTTTTACCCACTGTTAGTTGCACATGGATAGTCTCTGATGCTTCGTGCTTTGCCACCAACCTGGAGGTGTGGGTATCTTTGATGAATATCGATACTCCCCTCCTTTTGTGGTTCGGTCCAAGTTTTGGGCCGAAAAGCATGGTATGAGGTATAACCTGGTAGTGCTGGGGTGCTCTCGGGAGCCCTGAACCAGGTTTCTGTTACTGCACAGATATCGATGTTCTCCATGCTAAGGAGAGTTTCGAGTCGTGCATCTTGAGGTTTAGACTTCTGGCGTTGAGTAGCATTACTCTTAGTTTCTTATCCCTTGTGATACCTATGGAGGTGGGTTTGTCTTTTGAGCCTTGCCTAAAAAGGCACTATGGGGTAGCAAGAGCCTTTGCCAATATCCAAAAGCCCAGGGGTGACAGGTGCAAGCCGTCCCTAGTGAAGCATCGTGGCTTGTCGAGCATATCATCCCAAGCTGACAGGCATTGGATCCCCTTTGAATGACACCAGTACTTAAGCCAATTGTTGAAATTGATCATCTTGTCTTCATATTGTGGCATCATTCTTGGTGAGGGTAAGATGCTACTCAAGGTCAGGGTCATACCGGCCTGGGCTACATGCTCAGAGAGCTCCTTTATGTCTCTTTTCATGTAGTCCAGGGAGGTACGTCTCAGGTCATTCACACCAGCATGGACAATGACTGAGTCATATTTGTACTTGCCTTGGAGTGACCTGAGTGCTTGTGTTATGTGGCGGATCCTAGCACCCGACAGGCTGCTCACCGTGACCCTCTCCTTGTTCAGCCTGGTGAGCGGGACGTCAGTGTGCCTGACAATAGAGTCACCTATTACAAGTGTATCAGGTGTGTTGTTTAGTCTTAAGGGCTGTGACTGTTTGGCACACTGGCTTTGTGAGATATGTGTTGCACGTGTTTTGTTTTGGGGTAGCGGCTGCTTGGGTGTCTGCTTTGGAGGTCTCTGCTGCTTGGCAGATCTTTATTTAGAGCCTCGAGTATGTTTTGTGTGATTATGTGTTTGGTTTGCTGTCGTGGTAGGTCTATGTGAGACTGGAATTGTAGTGAGTATGGTTTCCTTCCCCTCCTGACTGGTTATGCCAGTACTGAGTTGAGAGAGCTTAGCCTCCAGTTTGGCTATATGGTTGCATCTCTCACATGTGTTGGAATTTGTTGGGAGGAGGAGAGGGTTGTCTGTGTACATGAGGCAGTTGTAACATTGCCTCAAGATTCCCAGATTCACCAGCTGGACCGGAGAGGAGATTGACAACTGACCTTTGGACATGCTAGAATAATATTGGGAATTCCTTAATAATTGAAAACCAGGGCCAGTGGGGAGTGAGGGTGTAGTGCTTTTAATTTTTAGTGCTGACTTATATAATTGCTTTAGTGAGCAAGTGCCAGGTAACTTAAGTGCAACGTGTTACAGGTAACTTAAATGCAAAAACGACAAACAGTAACTTTCTTTCAAGTGAAACAAGGAAATAAGTACAGTAAGCAATGCAGATATCACTAGTGAGCCACAGAAGCTGAGAAGCGCGTATTAGGTGGAATTAGCGTTCCAGGGAAATAACAAGCAAACAAACAACAAGCATATAAACAAAGCTATATTCAGCAGGCCTGGATCTAGTCTATGCTACAGCAAACAAGGTGTACCAATTTCAGTAAAATACAGTTCAAATATTCAGGCACTATAAACCTTTAACCAGAAATTCCCAGCTCAGAAGGGCAGAGCCCAGCCTCTTCTCCCACAAGAGTGCAGACCACAAACCTTCTTAATGTAAAATAACTGGCCTGAAGCCCAAGTGCCTAAACCAGAACTAATACACTTTAAGAATAACAGACACTGGGCTCTCAATCAGCAGTTCCCAACTTAGAAGGATGAAAGCTACCTGTCCTGCCACCACAGTGCATGCCACAAACCTTCCTAATGTAAAACAACTGGTCTGAAGCCCAAGTGCTTAATCCAAAAGACTTAGAATGACAGCTAAACTTTAATCAAGTTACTAACAAGCAGTAATAAATACAATTGAATACTTTAGAGAATGCTTGGAATAGTGCTCAAGTTACACAAACAAAGCTAGATCCAGCAGGCCCGAATCCAGTCTATGCCACAGCAAACAAGGCGCACCAACTTCAGTAAGAAGCAGTTCAGATATGCATGCACAATAAGCCTTCAATCAGAAATTCCCAGCTCAGAAGGGCAGAGTTCAGCCTCTCCTCCCACAAGAGTGCAGACCACGAACCCTCTTAATGTAAAATAACTGGCCTGAAAGCCTAAGCAGACTGTTTGGCTATACTCTAGAAACACAGGGTTTTTAAACCCAGCTGATGTCCATAACCATTAAAGTGTCTGTTTTCTCTAATTGGTTTGGCTGTGTGACCTTTCTACTTTTTGGTTTCTCTATATTAAGATGCAAATGTGTATTTTTCCAGCTTCTATTACTTCATCTCCACCTATAGGCCATACTGTATATATGTATATATTTATATATATATATATATATATATATATATATATATATATATATATATATATATATATATGTGTGTGTGTGTGTGTGTGTGTGTGTGTGTGTATACATATATAGACAGAAAAAGGGATCTATATAAAATATGTGAACATGTGTACTGCCTAAGCCAAAAAGGAAACAAAATAATAAAATGAAATTGATCAGTCTAAAAAGACTGAAACTGAAAATACAGGAGAAAAAGAAAAAAACAAAAACACAAAAAAAGTGCCCCCCTCCCCGCACACCCCATGTGGGGAACTGCACCTCCCACTATTTTTTTTTATATATATATATATATATATATATATATATATATATATATATATATATATATATATAAACTGAGAAGTTCACTATCCCCACAGTATCGTAACCTCCCACTAAGTTATGCTGGTATTCTATGATCATATGACTATTTAATCTCTTGTACTTGCATTCCAAATGTTCAGAAAGGGTGTCTATACACACACACACACACACACACACACACACACACACACACATATATATATATATATATATATATATATATATATATATATATATATATATATGTATATAGGATCATAGTAGTCTTATTTGCTTGTTTAAGCTGACGTGGAAGTGTTTCCAGTTTATACACACACACACACACACACACACACACACACACACACACACACACACACACACACACACACACACATATATATATATATATATATATATATATATATATACATACATACACACACACACACACACACATATATATATACATATATATATATATATATATATATATATATATATATATATATATATATAAATATATATATATACACTTGTACCTATAACACTGCTTTTGTACATCCTTGTTTGGCACCTTCAATGCCATTAACATTGTAGCATTTCTGTCATCCACACCTGGATTCCATGCCTACAGCTCCACAGTGCCCTCATAAATTTAAGTGAACTGTGGAATCTCCTGAAATCAGTTGTACACATAATAATACAGATGTTTAAATCATTGCAATGGGTATGTACCAGTCACTGCATTAGACTTACAGTCTGTCAGTGCTGTTGGACTTGGTCTTGTTGTGTGGGAAGAGGTGTCTCTGTCCAGGCACTGGTCTTGCTGTCTAGGGAGATGTTTCTCTGTCCAGACAAAGGTCTTGCTGTTTAGAGAGAGGCATAACTGTCCAGGCAATGGTTTTGCGGTATTGGGAGAGGTATCCCTGTACAGGTGCAGGTTTTTGTTTTAATATTCATTTTTGTGGAAAAATACATCCAATAACTTTATTTCATCATTACACAGAGGCATATGCAATCTATTTTTGTAGTGCATGTGTCTGTAAAAATGTTTCCACGTGGCTTCAGTGATAGTACAGTTATAGACAGTGAGATAACAAGTTTATTTCTGAAATCTCATGCTGAAAAATATGTGCATACTGATTGACTACCAATGCAGTCTCTGCTAAGGATCCTTACAGATCTCAAGGCATTATGTAGCTGCTAAAGGAAAAGATGCATACATTTGGGATACCTAAGGCTACTGATTAGTAAGTTATATTGCATGACCATCAGCAAAACTTGTGATTGAACCCACTAGTTGAACATAAGCTATGTATCTTCCAGCAAAGGAATCCCTCAATGCAAAGATGACTGCTGAAATCAACTGCTGTGAGGAAGTCAACTTCTTGAAGAAACTTGAGGATGAAATTGTGGGGTTCCTATTACATTATCAAAAGTTAACGTAATCGAATGCTCAGAACTTCGAAATGGCCGCATTTCGAAGATCGCATTGTGGGATCACAGTACAGTGAAGATTGGAATATTTGCCCTTTCCTCACTGTAGTGCAATCTTGGAGTTGGAATATATATTCACCGGGGGGTGTAGGCGGTGCAGCCCCCACAATAAAAGCTTCGATATGCAGCTGTTTCGATGTTTTGAGCGTTCGATTACATTATCTTTTGATAACGTAATATGAACCCGAAATTGTGGATGACAGTGAAGAATGCAGTGAGGACACCTCAATTAGTGATGACAATACTGACTCATCTGTGCCATCACAGCAGTGTATGCAATCCCTCTGTTAGGAGCATTACCTCACACCCCCATACTTAAGAAAGTTGCTGCAACCCATGGCAAATGTGAATGATGTCTTGCATGCAGCCACTGACAAGTATCCACAATATAGGAGTGACATGTGCCAATTCCAAGCAGTAGAAATAATCTGTGGTGCACTGACAGTGAAACAGTGCTACCAGTAGTATTTCAGAGCAGCCAGGTATTGCAAGCTCACAGGACTACAGTAGTTCTAACTTGCAAGACATAACTCTGTTAGCTGGAAATATCTACCAAAACTCAATGATCCCTACTGCTGAGTGTGGTATTACTTCTTTTATCCATGAATCAGACTCAAAACTTGCACACGATGACTATGTTTCAGTTCTGCCATGTAAAGAACCAATATGCCCTATGACATACAGCAGAATTATACACAATGTGATGAACCACTGTCAAAGTTGATGTAGTCTATTCCATATGTAGGTAACAGTGTGAAAGTGGTGGCATGACAAGAAAAGCCACTGTGTATGAGCAACCATGTACATACATAGCACAGTGAGGAGACATGCATTAAAAGTGCAGGGGTGACATGGCCACAACCATGGGTGACTGGGATAATGAACTGGATCACGTCCAATATTTTGTGCAACCCATGGGCCCATCATCCACTTTGTGTAGTGAAAAAAAATGAGCTTGACTATTTCCATCCTATGTTTCCACTTTCAGTGTACCAACACAACAATGAAAAGACCAACTAGTACAGATTGCAGTGCCAGCTGGCTGCAGGAAAGGTGGACACATGATGAACACCAGTCAATACTGATACATTAAGGCATTCCTTGGAATGCAGATCTACACGTTCATGGTAACTCTTCCCAGTGACTCTTCCTTGTATAATACCTATACAGGAAATACTGGAAAATATACTAATTGTATTGCAATGACCCCAGTGCAAAGTTGATGTCATGTATATGGTTTGAAAAAAATCAACAGTACTTTCACCTTAATGATAACATCGCTGACCCCTTCAAGGGTCAGCCAGGCTATGATAAGTTGCACCACATACAGCTGATGCTGAATGTTCTTACTGAGTCTTTCCAAAGGCAGTATAATCTTCAAAGAGAGGTGCGCAGGACGGCCACACAGCCTCAATAATGTGGTCATGAGCCCTTTAGAGGAGACATTATTCAGAAGCAGAGTAGACCATTGCTTGCAACAGCATGGAAATATAATCATGCAGTCTTTCTGCTGTCAACTAACACTGATCTGATAGAATTTAACTCCAGTGTGTGGAGAAGGCAAAATGATGGCACTCATATTCAGTTACCCTGTCCATCTCTCTTATCATGGTACAACAACAACATGAATGGTGTTGATTTTGCAAATCAGTTGTGAGCAGAGTATACTACCAGCAGAAGAGTAATGAAGTGATGGATGTATATCTTCTGGATTCTGCAGGATGTTGTTATCACCCAGTGCATTTCTTCTGTTTAGAGAGACTAGAAATCACCAGGTTAATCCCCACTATGGAAATGCTTGAACATCAACACAAATGGATTTCCATGAACAGTTGTCAGCATGACTGTTAGACTGGCATCTGTCTGGATCTCTGGTGATCTGGAAAAGGAGTCCAACACTTAGGGGAATGAACACATCCATGCAACAGGGACCATATTATCTCATAAGACTGCAGAGACAGAGATGCAGTGGCTGTCTGTTACAAAAGACATGTACAGAGCTCTCACAAGGGTGAATGACATGTAGAGTTGACTTGTGCATTGACTATTTTGCATTCAGAGGCAGGTGAGTCACCATCAGCAATGATCCTGACACAGTGAAATAAACACTCATTGCATATTACAGTGAGCAAGCAGTGTGTACAAGTATCTATAACTACAGGAAATGGACACTCACTACTGCATAGCAGAACATAGCACTGCCTCCAATAACTACATGCAAGTAATAAGCATACACTACTGCAGATATGGAAGAAAACTACTCAGATTGAAGCACAAAAGCATGACGGTGAGTGTCTGTGAGACCTGTACCCCATTACAATGGGTAATGTAAATTGTATGCACTGCAGTTCTTTCATTTCCATGACATCCCCCATCTGCCTGCTGCCCCTACTCACTATGCATCCTTATTGGATTATACATGTAATTCTGTCATTGGGTCATCAGTTTTTGCTTGTCTCTGTCCTTTCGCTGTGTAGCATGTAACAGAGAACTGCAGAGACACACCACACTGGCACCTGGTATCTTCAAGGAGACCTGGTCTTGGTGCAGTGGCTGTGTATACCATGTCAGGTGGGGCTGTCATTCATTCCCATGTGCCATAGCTGCATGAGGGGAGAGGTGGGAGTTTCTCTGCCATGTAGAGTAACCTGCAATGGAGAACTGCAGAGACACACAGTACCAACACCAGATATCTCCTAGGAGATATGTTTATGGTGTAGAGGGTGTGCATGCCATGGCAGGCGGTGTGTTGTTTGATCCTGTGTGCCATTGTGGCATGAGAGGAGAGGCAGGCTTTATTTTGCCATTCTCTAGTAGTGTGTGTGTGTGTGTGTGTGTGTGTGTGTGTGTGTGTGTGTGTGTGTGTGTGTGTGTGTGTGTGTGTGTGTGTAGTGGCCTGTAATAGAGAACTGCAGAGATGCACAGCACAGGCACCTGGTATTCCCAAGGATACCTGGTCTTAGTGTCTTGAGTCTGCATGCCATGGTAGGTGGGGTTGCCACACTGTTCCATGTTCCACAGCAGCATGAGTCAAGAGGTGGTCTTTATTCTGCCCTTCTCTGTTACTTTGTTTGTGTGTGTGTGGTGTGACCTGTAATGGAGAACTGCAGAGATGCAGCACCAACCACTACTAACCACTGTTACTCAGCCCCATGTGTCATTGCAACAGGGGTGGAGAAGTGAGCTTTGCTTTGTGCAGTACCTTGTGTGCATGTGTGTGTGTGTGTGTGTGTGTGTGTGTGTGTGTGTGTGTGTGTGTGTGTGTGTGAGTGAGTGTCTATAGAGTGGCCTGTAATGCAGGATGGTAGAGACGCACAGCACTGACAACTGTTATCCACCAGAAGACATGGTCTTGATGCAGTGAGTGTGCATACCATGGCGGGAAGAGCTATCATTCAGTCCCATGTGCCATTTCAGCATGAGTGGAGAGGTGGGCTTTGCTCTGTTATTCTCTGGTACCTTGGGTGCCTTTCACTCTGTCAGCAACCAGTCTGTCCTGTTATGTGCATATGGTGTCTCTGTGTGGTGTGATGTGGTCAGTGAGATACTCAGTTGTGTGTTGAATGAAGTTCTCTGAGTAACAGAATGCATACTGCAGGTTCAGTGTTTAATGCACAATTTCACTGCTTGTTACCATTTTGGAAGTGGTGTAATGTTGTTTGGCAGTTACGGAATCTACAAAAAATTTGTCTGTATATTTGGACATTCATATGTACATTGGGCAGTAGTAAGAGTAAAAACGACATCAGTAGTAGATCTGTGTCTGAGTAATAAGTCCACTAACATTAAGTGGATAAGGAGTAGAGGAGGGCTTCACTGGGTTGGGCCAAACATGATGAAGGCATGATGGCCAGTGCTTTGGCAGTGAACATTGGAGGCAGCAATATTACAGCACTGCCACTATGCAAACTGAAGGTGGACATACTGCAGATTCTGCCAGAATTACATTCATAGTAGATCAACTCAGATATTCTGGTCTAGCATTATTCAGTAATGCTTATAGAGGGGTGTTGTGAAGCATAAAGCAGCTAAATAAATGTGCATGCTGATCAATAGATACATGAGGGGACTGATGATGGTATTCAGGTGGTCAACATGCAAGCACCCCACCCTAAATACATCATCATCTCTGGAACTATAGGTTCATAGGCTTATATGTGTTTAGTAGGCTAATGACCAAAAGGGCCTTTTTAAGCCTAGCCATACATCCCAAATATCTGCCAAGTTCTGGTACCCTTGATTAGTGTAAGCAGGAGCCTGGGAGATGAACCATCATCAGATTGCCTGTGTCCATTAGAGTCATAGGTACCAAACCAGGGATGAATTTTTTGTTCCCCATCCAATTGTCAAAGTTACACTTGTATTGGGTTAGGGAGGAACTCTGCTTCACATGGATGGGAGCCTGTTCCAGAGATAGGGGTAGTCTCTTGGATACATACATGCCTCTCAAGCAGGTCTTATTTATATCACAGGCAAGGTTTAAGTCTTTAAAATGAGTAATTCTGGTGCTATATATTTTGTGGATATGCAGGACATCCATCAAAATGGGGTCTGACAATGCCCTGTATTCCAGGCATAGATCTCCCCTCAACAGACTGTAGGAGACAGAATACAGGGATAGGGCCATGGGGTGGTCTGCATGGGACATTTTACTTACACCCTGTATTCTTTTAGTGAGGAACCTCTCTGGACATTCCATTTGTTAGATATGCCTGGTTAGGTACATACCAAAAGGGGCATTGCATTCAATGATAGGTCTGATGAATGCTGAATACAATGGAACAATGACTTTCCTTGGACCTAGATGCCATATCTTTGTTTATAAGTTGCGCAACATAGAATGATTTACTATATCACTAATGATCAGTTCTATGATAATTCTTTCCGTGGCTTTGCATATAAGACTAGTTAGACTTGTGGGTCTGTAGTTTCCAGGGTTTATAGATGACCTGCCTTTGTGCAGAGGGATGACTGTTGCCGTTCTCCATTCCTGAGGAATGAAATCAGTTTGAAGGTTACAGTTAAACAGCAATTCCAGAGGGCATGATAGGTCAAGTTTTATGCTAAATTAGAAGGCATCATGGGATATTGTCTGGGCCCATTGATGCAGTGTTCTTGGCTTAGAGAGAGCATTAAGGACTTGTTCCCTAGTGATAACAGGGGGATTTATCTTTGATGGTATTTCCTGATGGAAGGATGAGTGGGAGAGAGGGGTAAAGTTGGAGCTGAACTTATCAGCCAGGAGGTTTGCTATATTATCTGCCTTTCTTAATTTCTCCAAATCTTTGAGTTTCTAATATCATGATGGGAATGGACCCCATTCCTAAGTGAAAGTAGGAGTAAAGGTCATGAAATTAGTACTGTTTCAATCTTTGATGTCAGCCAGAAGTGCTCTTCGCAGCACCTGCAATGTGCCCAGTAATGACTCCTTCTGCAATTTGTATGGAGTTACATGTATCGGTAACATATCTACATATCTAAATGCAATTGTATATTCTTTGTTATAAGCCCTGTTGCTCCTACTACTATTAGAAATGCCTGGGTATCTTTCTTCTACATTGCTCTCATTTCTACCTGCATTCCAGAAGTTTTATGACTTTCTGTCTCTCTCTGTACACAAGACACTGTAGTCAATGTGTGTAGTGATTTTAATGATCAATGCTACTTTTGTCTTCTTTTCATGGACCATTATATCTGGTTTTCTCACATCTATCTTTTGAACTGTTGATAATGGGTAGTTCCATGTGATGTAGGCTTTATCATTTTCTATGATGCTTTGTGGCTCATGTTTCCAGTGTTTTTCAGGTACTTCAGTATTATAATGTTTGCACAATCCTCAGTGCAACAGTCTTGCTACATTATTATGCCTTTCAGTATACAGTCCTTCTGCCATTAGTATGTCACAACCAACAACAAGGTGTGTGACTGTTTCCAATTCTGTTTTACAAAACCTACATTTGTCTGTTTCTCCCACATATTCAATGGACTTTGTAAACCAGCGTGTATGTAGTCCACTATCTTGGGCCGCCAATATTAATCTTTCTTCTTTTGGTTTGAATTTGGCTCTCCTTAACCATTCCTGCATTCATTCCTGATGAACAAATTTTTTTTCCAGGAGTTTTATATACCTGCAACTATATTTATGCATTTTCCACATTTCTTGCCTTCTCATCTCACCTTATATTCTTTCTTTTGTTTTTTGGCACATTCAGTTGCTGCCTGATTTTTATCTACTTCTGATTTGATTTCCATTTCTGATGCCGAGATGCTTCTGCTAGACTAACAGAAGTCATCTTAAATTTATTCTCCTCGTGTTTCAAAATTTTCACTATGTTTGGGTCTTGTGAGGTCAGCAGATATGCATGCAGTCCCATGATTGCAGATTTACACATGTAATCAATTTCAAGGAGGCTCATACCTCCTGCGGAATGGGGAATATATAAACTTGGTGTGCACTGATTTTTATACTTCATTTCATGAGCATGAAGCATCATTCTTGTTCTCCTGTCTAATCTATACAGCACATTTTGGGGTCAGGCAATCACAACAAAACTGTAAATTAAGACAGGAAGAGCATATTGGTTTATAGCTTGAATTTTCTTCCTAGATGTCAGTTTTCTACAATATTCCTTACTAAGTTTTTTTTCACATTTGTTCATGTTTTATTGTTGATCCTTCATCAATTCCCAAATATTTATATATTCCCTCTTGCTCAAGTTCTTTTATATCACATTCTTGTCCCAAACTGATGTTTTCTTGTTGCTGCATTTTCCTGCTTTAAAGGTTGCTTTTGCACATTTATCAAGACTGAATGAAATATCATCTGATAAAGTTTTGACTACTTGCAGTTGTGCTTTCAGTTCCTCATCTGATGAGCTATACCATTTTAAATCACTGACAAAGAGAAGATGAGAGTCTTTACACTTTGTTGATTTCTTTGGATTTTTATCCCTGGAATAATAATTTGCCCTTTATCATGGCTTAACTGCAAAGTTGTTTGCCACTGTTTCATGGTCACTGTGATGTAGTTTATCAGTATAGGGTGTATCTTATACATTTTAAGCACTCTTTTTGTCCATGAATGTGGGATTCTGTCAAATGCTTTTTTGTAGTTTATCCATGCCATACTTAGATCCTTCCCCTTTTTACAGTTTTCTACTATGACTATAAAAACAAATGATCCTTTGTTCCATATGACTTTCTTTTATTACCCTTTTATTCTATTGCCATAATTGAATTTTCTTCTAAAAGACTTTAAATTCTGTCGGCATCAATTCCAGTGTATAGTTTATACATAGTTGGAAGGCAAGTTGTTGGTCTATAGTTTTTAAGGTAGCTTGCAGATTCACTCTTAAGTAGGACCATTCTTTTCCCTGTTAGCCAGGTCGGTGTCTGTTCAGGGTGTGCATATAAGTAGTTCTTACTCATGGTTAAATCTTTGTGCAAAGATATTAATACTTTTAACCAGAAGTTAGGTACTGCATCTGGGTCTGGGGTTTTCCAATTGGAGGCTTTTCTTAACTTTGTTTCAATCTCTCTGGCTGTTACTTCATGACATTTCATATCCAGTATCATTGAACTTCTTATTCTTTCTTTTACTTCTATCCATTTAGCATCTTTGTTATGTTCCACAGGATCTTCATAAATACTTCTACAAAATGTTTCTATTCTTCTTCTTTTTTTTTGGTGGGCTTCCATTTCCTTTTACCTTGTTTCCCAGTTCTCTATAAAACTCTTTTGGGTTATCAGCAAGTTGCTTATTTTGTACTTTTCCTTTACATTTATCTGTGTATCTTCTAAGTTTTTCTGCCTGTGTTGATATTTTTAGTTTATTATTTGTGACAGTGCATGATAAATCCTGATATATTATAATACTGCACATTGCTTTTATCACATCTTTTTTTCTGAGTATTTTTGTTGATCTGTTCCCGCTTCTATACTCTTCTAACAGTGACACTTCTTGTCTTAATTGCCTTGTAGTTTTCATCTGTTCCATGATGGCATTTGATTTCTCCTTGCCCTTTCTCTAACTGCCCTGTGTTCTTCTGGTAGGACTTTACCTATTATTAATTTGGCTGCACTGTAATGTATCCTATTTACTTCTGTTATATTGTATGAATCTCTATGGACACTCCTAATTACTGTGTTTATTTGTTTTATCAAACTTCTAACTTTTGGGGCTTTATTAACCTTCTGCAATCTATTTCTTTCATTGATCTTAATATGTCTATCCATCTTTAATAAATCAAGTAACTTTTCTCTTAGAACATTTTCTTCTAAACTGAGGGTACATTCTTTGTTAACCATTTCCTGCAGGCATTCTATAGAAAGTTCCAGAGCTTCTTTCTGTGCCAGATTCTCTTCATTTTCACCCAGTGTCGTCTGTTGCTCTTTCATATGGGAACTCACTAGCCCATCACTCCATGGCATTGATTATGTCAGAGATGCCACAGTTTCCTGTTCTTTGCATTGCTGTATATCTACAACTGATCCTTTGTACTGGTTTCATGTGGAAAGCTCCAAAGTATCGTCATATGTCAACTCATTAGATTCTTCCTGCTCCACTGGTTTCTCCTTAATTTCTTTATTAGGGAGGGAGGCACACTCTTTGTTAATAGTAAAACTTTCAAACCCACCTTTTATTGTAATTGCAAGACTAGGGGCATTGTTTATGTAACTTTATGCATACAATGCCCAAGTTTCTACGTGGGCAAGACCCAAAGTCAAGGACTGGATTTATGAACATATGCTGGACATCAGACATTTAAAAAATGACTAATGCCTTGGCCAAACGTGATGCAACATTCTGGGTGTGAATTTACATTTTTTGGGATTGATATGATTGAAACATATCCCAGGGGTCCTTTGGGAAGATCTATTAGAGGCCAAAGAGCTAAGGTAGCAGATTAGATTGCAGGCCATTAACCCCCTGGCTTAATGATTATTTAAGTATCATTAGTGTACTTAAACTTAATTCTTACATTGTTTAGAACTGAAGTTAATTCTGAGGTTATATAAGTGCATTTACGTACACATTTTTCATCTTTTATTCTTATTTTTATTCTATTTTGATAGTGTAAATAATTCATTTGTCTCCTGTGCTGATACTACTTTAAATTTTGGTGTATTGTTTGAATTGGTAATTAGTGATTGGGTCAGGTGATTATGCTTGAACATGATTTAAATGTGTTTGTACTGATGCATTTTTAGATTCTGAGGAAGTCTTTGTTACAACCAGATGAAAGTGCTTAATCTTTTGGTGAATACATTTTTGTTTTTTTAAGTGGTGTGTGACCTCTGCTTGGATCATTTGGACTGTTTATCTGGTTCCTTGATTCTATAGAAAGTTCCAGAGCTTCTTTCTGTTCCAGATTCTCCTCATTTTTTACCCCGTGTCATCTGTTGCTCTTTCATATGGGAACTCACTGGGCCCATCACTCCATGGCATTGATTATGTCAGAGATGCCACAGTTTCCTGTTCTTTGCATTGCTGCATAGCTCCAACTGATCCTTTATATTGGTTTCCTGTGGGAAGAGCCAATGTATTTTCATATGTCAACTGATTAGCTACTTCATGCTCCACTGATTTCTCCTTAATTTCTTTAACTTCTCCATTAATAATCTTTTAGCCTTTTCCCCTTTGTTTTCTTATTTTTTGCATTATAAAATTTTCCATATCCAGATTTCTTTGCCTGTATTTCCCTTCAAGTATCTTTGGTGCTGCTCTTTTTGCACTGATTAGTTTTGCTTTCTCCTTTGCATAAATATTGCACCATATTAAATCACTTTTTCTTTCCCATGTCCATATTTCTTCTTCCTATATCTCCTGCTCCTCCTCTTATTTCTCCATACTTTGGGGACTAGTTGTTCCATCATGCTCTGCTATGACCTGTGTTAGACTTTCTATACTGAATCGTTCATTTCAAAATATTCCATAACTTCAGCTACTATTTTTTAACTTCTACTTGACTAATGTTGTTCTACATTCCCTCTTTGTGATTTTTTTTTTATTGTGAAATTTTGCATATCTGGTTGCCTTTGCCTATATTTCTCTGTGAATATCTTTGAGACTGCCTTTTTCGTGTTGATTAATTTGGCTTTCTCCTTTGCATTAATATTGCACCATATCAGATCTCTCTTTCATTCCCATGTCCATATATCTCTTTTATGCCCTTCAAATGTCTCAAAATTTTGTTCTTTAAATTTTCGCACTTCCTCATTTGTTTTTTTCCAAACAGCACAAGGTTTCTTGGTCTAGATAGTGTTTTTTCATGGATCTGTTGTATTAATGAACACAAATTTTTATTTGAAGCTTCTGATAGTTTTTCTTGTGGAAGTATTTTTCTTTCCTCTAATTTCTCTCTTAATCTTTTCATATATCTTTTGTCTGAAAATTCTGGGCTTCTTGCATAATAGTAACAATAAATAATTTCTTACTTATCCTCAATAGTCCACTCTATCGCCTGTATGGTTCATTTTTTGTGATTTTTGTGGACTGCTACTTCCTTCTACAACTGGTGGGCCATCCTCCCCCTGGGCCTGGCCTAGCCCCATTGTAGGAATATTTCCATGTCTTGAGGATTCTACACTGTCATTTTTTTCCAGTTCTGGTACCAGTGTTTCTACCAGGATTGTACACTTTTTTATCCTGGGATGTGTGAACCCAACTATATTCTTTATTTTTTAACCTACTTCTGTCCATGATATATGCTATATAAAATACAATCTATATATCAGTGTTATCTTGGTGAGATTTTGTGAAAAACGGGGTCCTCCTTATGAAGGTACTTACCAAGACTTAAGGGTGAATACAATTCCATCAATACTTCTCTCCTTTTGCTGATTTTATCATCTCTCCATTCAGACCCCTGGCTCAGTATAGGTGGCTTCACTTACAATGATCTCTGGACACAATTGTGTGTTGCCTTTGAGGTTGTGGCTATAGCTAAAGAATGCCTTGTGGCTGTCCTAGGCTGGCCTGGGTCGCCAAATTTACCTAAAATTTTGCTTTGGTGGATTTTATTTGTTCTTTGAGTTGTATGTTTAGTTTGATGAGAGTGCTTTTATCGTGTTGGGTGCTGCACCTCCTAATTTTTTCCATGATTTCCTTCCTTCTGTTGTATAGCTTATTGATTTTGTGATTCTACTAGGATGGCTTGTTTATTGAGTTAGTTCTGTACTTCTTCCTGGTGGGTACAGCTACCCCTATGCAGCTATTATCATGCTTGTATAGGGTTTCTGTGAAGAGTTTTGCATGGGCATCAGTGTTTACAGGGTTTATGGGGGCTTCAAATTTTGCCATGTTATCACTTAATAGCAGGACGTTAGCCTTAGAGTTGTTCCTGTATTTTCCAGTCTTAACTGGGGTTCCAAGGTTTATTTTTACTTCAAAGGAGACCATTTCATGGTTTAACTGTACCAGGGAAGGTATTACACAAGAAGGTGTGCAGCACTCTCCCACATTAGTGAGGACCAGATGCAGTATGGTTGCACCCCTGGTTGATGTATTGACAATCTGGTCCAGTTAGTTTGTGTTTGGAAAATCCACAACTCTCTATGCATGTATGTTTAGTGTTGTATAGGATTCCCACTTAATAGTGGAGTAATTAAAGTCACCCATGAATATGGTACTGGGTTGGATGGTGAGTGTTTCCAACAAGGGGTATGGGTTTCCTGGGTTATAGAGGGGGACCTATAGCTTTCAAGGAAGTGGTATTGGATTTTTCCTATGGTGATTTGAAAATGGAGTAACATTGCCCTGTTTGACGCCTTGAGGTAAATTTATTTTTGATGCAAATTGAGACACCTCCACCTTTAGTCCCTGTCTGTGTAGTAGCTGGTCTAAAAGTGTGTAAGGTGTTGCAACCTTACACTGTCGGTGTGCTCTCCACGGTTTTAAACCATGTCTCAATGTCTGCACAGATGTCAGCATTCTCTAGGGTAAAGAGAGCTTCTAATCAGTGGGGTTTTTTGTTTAGACTCCTAGCATTGAGCAGTAATACCTTGGAAGTACTTTCAGTTTGGCATTGCCTAAAAAAGGCATTATGAGGTAAAGCAATGTTTTAGCTAATATTCAGAATCCTAGAGAGGCAAGATGCAGACCATCCCTACAAAGCAGTGTGGTCTGTTGACCATCTCTTTCCATGTTGACAAATATTGCACCCCTTTAGAATGACATCAGAAACTAAGCCAATTATTAAAGTCATTCATCTTATGTTCGTATTGTGGCATCATCCTTGCAGAAGGTAAAATGCTGCACAATGCTAGGCTCACAACAGCCTGGGACACATATTTGAAGAGCTGTATGATGTCTCTCTCTTCATATAGTCTAGGGAGGTACATCTCAAGTCATTTACACCACATGGACTATGACTACGTTATACTGGTACTTGTGATCTAATGACCTAAGTGTGTTAGTAATGTGGTGGATCCTAGCCCATGAAAAGTAAGTGACTGTGATTTTCTCCTTACTAAGCCTGGTGAAAGGGACATCAGTGTGCCTCTCAATGGAGTCTCCAATGACCAGAATGTTGGATTGTGTAGTGGCTTGCCTTATGGGCTTAGAAGTAGAGGCTAAGATGTGGCTGTATGTGTTGATGTGAGTGTCGTTTTGAAGGAGTGCATTCAGGGTTGCTGAGAGTATTTGTTATGTGTACTTCATCTAGCAGATCTTTGGGGTTTAAGAAGGTTACATTTAAGTGCCTCAGCATACATGGCTCTATATGTCTGCTTTGAATTGTGTGTGTCGGGTGTAGTGTATGTACTACTGACAACCTTATTGACATCAGGAGTACTTTTAAGTGAGGGCTTTGCCTCCAGTGACATTGTGTAAAGATATCTTTCACATACCATATCTGTTTGTTTGAGAGCTAATTGATTGTCAGTAAACATGAGGCAATGTCTGCATTTCCTTAGGATGCCCATATCCACCAACCTGGTAATGAAGATAGTAGGAAAGTTCATATCCATATCAACAAACCCTTTTTATTGATTAGACAGTTGAAGTGAGAATATAAAGCTATGTCAGAAGTATTCAGTTTGCAGCTCTGGGGACAGTGCTTGTTGTCCTGTGTGCAACTAGGTACTGGTGAAATTTCAATTCTGTTTTTACAGGAAAAATGTCATTCAAGGTGTCTGTGTCTATACAGGACATTGCCAAACACTTGAGGGGAAACTAATAAGTAGACCCTGAAAAATTTAAGGATGAAGAGTTTAGGCAGATATTCTGAAGTTAGAAACAAATCAAGCAGTACTTACTGAAAACAAAGAATTAGTTTCCCAAAAATGATGAAAAGATGAGAGCTGCATGAATGCCTATTGCCTGGCTACTACTAGTGCTGGTCTCAATACAGCTTCCGTCTGCTGGGATACAATACTCCTTTCCTTTTTCTCTCACCAGAAGCAAAACATTAGCACCAATTCCAAGTTGAGAAGCAGGCCACAGCCTGTTTATTGATCCACAGTCTTGTCCTAGATGATGCAAGGGTCTGCAGGCTTGTTGTAGCCTTTTCCTGGTAGATGCCTTGAGTAGCAACCAGACCAATTAGAAACATCAGGCACAGACACTCACTGCCCAACCAGAAACAGTCAGGAATCAATGCAATCTGCTTTTTCTCTCACTAGGAGCAGATAATAAGCACAAATTCCAAGCTGTCACCTATGAAGCAGTTATTAGGCTTTCTGGAAATGTATTACTGCAGTGGTGGTGCTGCGGTAGCATTGTCACCTCACAGTAAGACGTTATCCTGTTCGATTCTCAGCTAACTTGTCTTCTGTGTGGAGACATGCGTGAATGGGCATAACTTCGTTGAAGGTTGTGCGTCAGAGCTGGCAATTTGGCATGTAAAAATCTACTGCCAATCATTAGTGGACCAGAGTTCCACTATGGCGACCCCTAACCTGGCAAAGCCGAAAGACACAACAGCAGTCTCCAGGAAATAATGTCTTTGTGCTTCTTCTCTCAACAGAAGAAAACAGAAGCACCAATCCCAAGATGACTACCAAGAGGCAGAATGTGGGCTCTTCAATAAAGGGTTGTCTTTCAATAGATGTTGCAGATTTTAAAGGTAGGATGAAAAAATAGGTTAATATCCTAAGCACTTTAGTGTGCACTAAGCAGTTAGATATGAAAGAGGAGGTAACTTAAGCTTTAGCTGTCTAAGTGGAAAGCCACTAATTTTAAAAGAGCATGATAGATTGACAGGGGGTGGGCACTTTGTATTCTGGTCCTATGGAATACAGTGGGATGGCCAATACATTTAAATAGTTGAAGGGAAGTGATTTCACAAAATGATAATTTTGTGCTTACACATAACAGTCAATGAAAGGGGAGGGGGAAGAGATATGTGGTCAAATTAACATAAGGGGCAGGCAAATAGAAAGACAGTTATGTTTAAGAACACAACCACACCAGGGTGGGAGGGAGAAAAACAAATCTGTGTGACTCACAAGAGACACAGCTAATGGTCTCTTTCCTAATTTTAATATGATATTAAAAATAGAATACAGGTAAAACACAGTATAAAGAAAACAAATCATTATGTACAAAATAGTAGGCAATAAAGTAATGCAAAATACAAGAAAGCAAACTAACCTTTCCCTCACAGAAAGTTGTGGTAGAGTCTGGGTGAGCTTTTCCAGTAAAAAAAGGTATACATTCATGATGAAGTACATTTGATAAATGCATTACTTCATGATGGACATCAGGAAGGCAATTCTTCTGGAAATGTATTCATGGACAGCCCTTCAGTTTCATTTATTTGCTGCCTTCAGTTTTCGTTACTGAATAAAACAGAAACTCTGGTAATAAAATATTTTGCTTACATACATTGAGATCATTGTATAAAAAATATAAATGCATGTGTGCACAACTGCAGTGCTGAGGTTCAGCATATATATCATATTTTATGCTAAAAATGAAGACTTATACAATGCTGTAAACATGGTCACTGGTATCTTCTGTCTGCTTGCATTCAGTCTAAAGATATTTTGACTTATTTAATACTGCAATATTCATATTTGTATATATATCATATTCTTACATAACTGGAATTTCTAACAGGATATATTGTTGAACAGCATTTCACATGCAAGTCACCAGGGTGGTAATGAATGATTTGTTACACCAAAGTGATACCTTGTACCTCAGAACTTTTTTCCTAGAAATATTATGAATGTATGGCATATGTTCATAGTTATACTAATAATTTGAACCAAAATGTGATTCTGGTACTTCATGGTATCAAATGAAAGCTTACATACTGCTGCAAAAAATGTCACTCATACCAGCTGCCTGCACACTACCAGTAAATAGATATTTATGGCTGCTCATAATAAGATATGTATATTTGTTTAATTATAACATTTCTGTACATATATCTGGTATTGTGCACTTGCAATTCAGTATTTCACATGCCCAGTCAGCAGAGAGGTCATGAATGGTTCCTTACATGAATATATAGTTCTCAACTGTCCAGATTTTTGCAGACTGTCCAGATTTTTTGCCTCATATTTTTGTTTATTCCTCATAAAATTTGTGGTTTTCTTGCAAATCACTGAACATTGAAGTCATTAAATTATGACATACATTTGAGTTTCAGACTTCATATACTTTAGAAAATGCATGCTAACACAAGTTATGTTATTCTAGCCACTTTCTAAGTTTATAAGAGCAATTTTTAAAATCTGTTTCTATTTTGGGGCCTTTGACCCCCCCCCACACACACACACACACACACCATTTCAGGCTTTGTCCAGATTTCTTTCCTAAGAGGTTGAGAAGTATGTATCAATGGGGTACTTGGTACCACAATTTTTTTTTCCAGAAAATATTATGAATATATGGTATATATCCATAATTACATTAATAACCTGAAGCAAAGGGTGTTTATTTGGTAATCCATGGTATCAAATGAAGCTATACACAATGCTGAAAAAACATTGCACTGATAGCTAGTGTCTGATTAGCACTGTGTAGCAGATATCTACATTTATTTGTCTATTAAATGTGCACATATGCATACCATTCATAATTATGTAAATGTCTCAAACAGAGAGTGGGATCTAAAAAAATAGATTGTAGCCAAATTATTACATTTTCCCAAAATATTCACACTGATAGTTGGGGTCTATCTAGCATGGTTACATAGATATTACTAATTGTTTACATAATTGAAATAAGTAATATATATATATATATATAGATAGATAGATAGATAGATAGATAGATAGATAGATATACATACAGTATATCTATATATGTATATATAATCTTAATTATTTGTTCAGTATAATACCACTGCAATGCCTGACTGGCATATTAATGTCACTGTTGTTTTCTGTATCTTTTTTCATTTTTGAGAGTTATTTATAGCTAGGTTGAAAAATTGACATCTTAGAATTTGAGCTCATGTAAACCAATAGCTCATACTTAGACCTATTGGAGACTCTCACCCATCAACCAAGTAACATCCTCATAAGGGACTTTAATCATTCTCCAATAAAATGGGAATCCTACATGGGACCAAATTTGCAGGTGCAGAGATTCCTAGGCTTTGTAAACACAAACACCCTTTACCAGGTAGGGTATATGCCTACTATACAGTAGGTACAAAAGAATTAGACCTGGTACTCACAAATATGGGAGAATGCTGCCTCCCCCCAGTGTTGTGTCCTCTTGGGTAAGGTCAGATCACAAAGCAGTCTCCTTTAAATTAAGAATCAGTTCTGTAACTCCAGCAAGCCCTGTAACAGTTAGAAATGGCTCCAAGACAAACTACCTTTTATTAAGTAACAACCTGTCAAAAGTCCAACCTCCTTCAAACCCAGATGGCACAGTAGCCTTTGTGGGGTTATTCACAGAAGCTCTGTATAACCATGTCAATGATAGCAGAGGCTGCTTTGCCAACCAAAAGTAAGCAAAAAACTAACTTAAAAAAATAAACTGCTCTGGTAAAATCCCAAATGAAGTAGGTTGCACAACACAAGAAGAAAAAGTTATAGCTAAAATTAGGAAGTGTAACACCAGAAAACATAAAAACTCTCTTATCAAACTGAATAAACAAGTAAGTGCACTAATTAAGTCCAACAAAGCAAACTGTGAAGTAAAAATGGTGTCCTAGACCAAGGACAACCCTAAGGCCTTCTTCAGCTTTGTATGAAACCTCGAAGGCAGCACACAGTAGTGTGCCAAACTGTTGTTAAATGGAGCAACTTTCACAGAACTGGGAGATATATCACATCTTGCATATTTACTTCAACTCTCAGCTGAAACCATATTTTACCCCATATCTATCCTCATAAATAGATCCATATCTGAATGTAAAGTACCTAACCTGTGGAAAATATCCCATATTATTCCACTCCACAAAGGCAGCAACTCCCTAGAGCTCACCAACTACCGCCCAATCACAATTTTATCACCATTATCAAAAATACTAGAAAGAGCAGTACATTCACAACTAATGCAATACCTCCTAAAAAATAACTTTATATCATCATCTCAACATGGCTTTGGACTATCCCATAGTACCACAACAGCCCTACTCTCTTACACCAACATAGCCAACACCCATAGAAACAACGGACAGTTTTATCCTCTGTATTCTTAAACTTATCAAATGCATTTGATATGGTCAACCACAGCTTGCTGCTCAAAACTCTGTCTACCCTTAACCATACCTCCCCCACTATATCGTGGTTCAACAGCTATTTATCAGGCCGACAACAAGCAGTTCTGTGCAGGACACACGATCCTCCCTCCTACCAGTATCCATAGGTGTTCCTCAAGGTTCGATTCTTGGTCCTTTACTGTTCTCCATATTTACAAATCAGATAGTTGTATCCTCTCCCTCTGCCTCTGTAGTTCAATATGCTGATGACACTATCATATGTGCCACCCCAACCTTAAGCGAACTACAAACAATAACACAACACAACTTTACATTGGCTGAAGCATGGTTTTCTAGCATTAAACCATACTCAATCCCAAAAAAAACAAACCTAATTCTCTTCACCCCTGGTAGATCTTCTGCACTAAATAAAAACAAATCAGATAGCTGTATCCTCTCCATCTGCCTCTGTAGTTCAATATGCTGATGACACTATCATATGTGCCACCCCAACCTTAAACGAACTACAAACAATAACACAACACAACTTTACATTGGCTGAAGCATGGTTTTCTAGCATTAAACCTATACTCACTCCCAAAAAAACAAACCTAAATCTCTTCACTCCTGGTAGGTCTTCTGCACTAAACAATGTTTTCAACATAAACTCCAAGGATAATACCCTAATCACCTCTACATCACACACCAAACTCTTAGGAGTAATAATGGATAACAAACTTAAATTTGACATACACATAGCCCAAACAATCAAAAAAGTGCACAAAATCTTGATCTATTGTGTAGGAACATGCAATTCATGACCAACCATACCAAAGCCACTATTGCTAGAACTCACCTACTATTCACCCTACTGTATGCCTCTCCAATCCTGATGAATCTTCGCCACAGTGAACAAAACAAAATGACAGCTTGCTATAACAAGATTGCCAGGTTTGCTACAGGTGCCTCTAATAGGGACCATCACTGTCGTTCCATCAAATAGCTGAAATGGCTTGAGTTCCCCCATCTACTTCTTACTACACAGCTCTCCACAGCCCACAAACTGTACTACCTCCCTGACAAAACCCCCATACTACAAAACCTAATACAACCCTACACCACTACCCGAGTCTTAAGATCAACAAACCAAAATATCATAAATGTCATCAAACATAAAAATGAAGCGGGTAAAACTCTCTTTGCCTCTACAATAGCAAAAATCTGGAATGCACTTCCAAATCACATAACTTCTACCAGTTCTGCCCCGCAATTTAGGAAACTACTAAAAACCCACTATTTTAGCACCTGTCTGTGCCCATGTGACTCCCCAGGCTAATCCACTATATTGCAGTCATACAAGGATACTGTCAAGGATGACTCAGTACTGCCTATCCTCTAGATTTCTTTTCTTTATTAAAAATGCTTTATTTCAATGGTAGTAACTTATATGTCTGTAACTAATTACTAAATACATTCCTATATGCTAGTTATTTGCCTTAAAAACACAGCTATGTGATGTACATAAGCATGTTGAAGCAATATTAGATATTATTTTATAAGTGTCTATTAAGAATACAGGGCTGTTTCTTATAAATGTATCTGTTTAGCAATTGTTTTAAGTGGAGCTTTTTTCCCCGGGCCTCCACTGAAAATGGACCTGTGTCCAGTCGGACTTTCCCAGTCATCAAATGTAAAATAAAATAAAATAAAATAAATAAATAAAATAAAATAAAATAAAATGTTCTGTCTGACAAATTCAGCAACAACGTTACCCCTCACACCCCAACCACCCTCTATGAAATAGCATCTAACAAAACTCCAACTATCAAACAGGAGCAGGTCTTAGAAGCACAATCTCTAAGGCCAAGAATATAGCTTTGATGAGCCGCAATAATATCCCAAGATGCCTCCTAAATACTGAAATATGACCTATTAGTGCCACTTGTGTCACTATTCAGCCTTAGCCTCCACACAGGCTTTGTACCATTTGAATGGAAGACCACAGTTGTCATCCCTCTGCACAAAAGCCGCAATTAATGGATCCTTGGAACTACAGACCCATTAGTTTGAGTGGTCTCATATGCCAAGCCATGGAAAAAAATTATCATGGACATGGTTAAGAATGACATAGGAAACCTTCTGATACTTGACTAACTCAGTTTGGTTTTCTCGAAGGCAGGTCATACCTACTGAACCTGGTAGATTCCTTTGAGAAGGTCACCAAGGCAATGGATGAGGGCAAAATGGTGCATTCTGCCTATCTTGACCTAGTTAAGAAATATAATACAATACCCCACTCAAGTATTGTAAACAGACTCATGGAATTAGACATAAACCTTTATGTGACTCACTAGATAGACATGTGACTCACAAACAGGACCCAGGAAGTCAGGATTAGAGAGACTGCCTCCACAAAGAGGCTGGTCATCTGTGGAGTCCCCAGGGCTCTGTGCTAGGCCCACTCCTCTTTGGCATCTACATTTTGGAAGTCAAGGTCAAGGACCTATGATTTACCAAATTTGCAGATGATTGGAAGTTAGGAACAATCATAGAAACTTCTCAAGATATTAACATCTTACAGGAATGTCTAACACAAACAAATGCCTGGTGCAAAAGCCATGGGTTATACTCACTGCCAAGAAATGCATACTAGAACCTTTTGTGAAGTCAGTCACACAGGGAAACTATGCTATTGATAAAACACCCCTAAAAGTAGCTGGAGCAGTGAGGGATTTGGGTACTCATAGATAGTAGCCAACATGTGTTTGAGGTTGTAAGAAAACCATTCTGTCTCACTCAGCTTATAAGTAAGGCTATGATATTTAGGTTCAAGGAAGTCACTGTGCCATTGTACTCCACCTTCATCAAACCCATCATTGAGTATAATGCTCCTTTTGGTATATACGCAACCAGACACATGCAACAACTGGGATGTCTACAAAGGCTCTTCACAAAAAGAATACAGGGCATAAATACAAAGTCCCATGCAGAAGATCTCAAATTCCTATCTCTATACTCTGTTTCCTACAGAATGCTGAGAGGCGATTTATGCCTGGCCTAGGATCCTTGGATCATACTCTGATGGCCCTTTTCCATATCTACAAAACAAACAACACCAGCATTACAAGATATAAGGATTTAAACCTCACTTGCAATTTAAATAGGGTATGTTGGAAGGACAGGTATGTATCTCAGAGAATCCTCATTCCCTGGAATAGGCTTCCCATAGATGTGATGCAAACCAGTTCCCTAACCCAAATCAAGTGCAATTTGGACTAGTGGATGGGAAATTGGAAATTCACCCTGATCTGACACCCATGTCCCCATGATGGACAGGGGTAGCTGTTAAATCATGCCCTAACTAACATGCACCCCTAAAATAATCTCTAAATCCGCAATAAATAAATTGTGGGATGCATTTGGGTTACATAGCTAGGGTTACAAAGGCTCCAGTAGCTGTTAGCCTGGTATATACCTTTGAATATATGAACCTATGAAAGACTGCCCAGGCAGGAACTCTTCAGGTGTCAGGAGGAGTGTAATTCCACTCCGGCTATACAGACTCCTCAGAGGTGACCTCTGTCTGGCAAACAAGGCGATCACGGACCCCACCTTGATGGGACTGTTGCATATCCGCAAGTTAAGTTCTACTTGAGTAACCCACACACTCGGTCTCAACCTGGTCTGTGACATCAACAAGGCTAGATGGTGGGACAGATTTGTGTCCCAGAGACTCCCCCATCTATGGAATAGACTCTCTCTCCTCATCAAGCAGAGTATTTCTCTACCCCTTTTTAAGCACAACCTGAATAACTGGATGGGAAACAGGAAATATACCCCTGGGATTCCATATGTATCCCTGCTGGACAGGGGCATCAGGTGCTGATTTGTCTAAACATGGGCTAAACTCTTGGCTAGGCTTATAAGGGCCTCAAGGCCAATAGCCTAGTTACCGCCTATGATCCTATAATGTCTATGGACATCAGGCTTTGTCCTAAACTCTGTGTTTTCAAAATGTAGCCAAACGACCCTCTTATGCTGTACTGAGAAGCTCATGAAAAGGGCAAAGCATGGCATGCTTAAAGTTAGTGGGTTTAGGCTTTATTGGCCTGAATGCACCTATGAAGGCTGAAAAGGTAAAAAAATGAAAAGTCATGGGTATTCAGAAAATATAGCTAAAAAAGTGGTATGTTATGCACCATGGGCCTCCTCTACAGGATCTATATATATATAAATATATATATATATATATATATATATATCTATATATATATAAATATATATATATATATATATATATATATATATATATATATATATAGATATATATATAGATAGATAAATAGATAGATACAGAGAGTTATCTGTAACTCAAAAGCTAGAATATTAGAGATAAAAAGAGAGAATGCAAAATGAGTGAATCACATATGTCTGAATTTAGTTTGATATGGTGAAGGCAAACAGGAGTGTGAAGGGAAATTAATGTTTCATTGAAAAAGTGGTGGCTGTGATTATGTGCAAGACTGTGTTATAGCAGTTGGCGTGGATATGCAAGTGTTCGCTGATTAGGGTTAGAGTAATGCTTAGGCAAGGGGATAGAGTTAATGTTGTGCATGTTTTTTGTTGTCTGTGTTCTGCGTCCTTTTGTCTTGTATAGTGTTATTGCTTGGGAAAGTGGTATAGTGGCATAATATATAGTTTAGGGGCATCTGCCCATCTTTCTCATGTGTGCTAACCATAACAGTAACCCTAACCCTACCTCTCCCCTGAACCCTAACCCTATAAATCACATTACAGAAACCCTTTCAATAGCAGTACCACTACCAAGATGACACCCGATCTCGGTTTTGTATTTGCAGTTTGCTGCTATTGGGTTCTCTTTAGTAGGAGAGAAGTATTCAGTGTTTTGTGATTCTTATGAGTCATTCAGTGTTTTGTGTTTATCTTTCTTTTTTGTTCTACCATTTGTAATTTTCTCTTTTGAGTTTTCTATCATTTTTTTTTTGTTTTTATTAAAAACAAAAACATAGTCCACCGACCAATAAATAACAAATAGCAGTAACTATAGAACAGATCATCGGATTTGGACATACATGTCAAAATACTAACAACAAACAACAATTCACAAACCTACTGATCTAACAGGAAAAAATACAATAATGAAGTAATGTTAAAGAAAATAAGTCAGAACTTTTTTTCCCATAATTTAGCTAAACCAACGAGATTATTTCATACTGGTGAATCATTCTTGATAACTTGGGAAGCCATTGTGGAACTGTAAGCAACTGCTCTAATTCTTTATTAGTATAAACTGAGGATGTTTCTAAACATCTAAACAGACACAATATAAAGTCTGGAAATAAATGATACTTGGACTGACTATATTTTTAGGAAATTAGGTAAGGCTAAGAAGGTATGAGACTTAAAACAAATCCAGTAATCATTTTATTTCTTTCATAGCATATATATAAATGGATCTAGGACTTATGCACGAATGTGCAAAGTCCAGAATCCATAATCACAAAACATATATTAACGAAAGCGCTTTCACCGCAAAAGCGCTTTCGTTAATATATGTTAAAAAAAAAAGAAAGAAATCTACGTTTATGCAGGGGGACTTTGCCCCCCCTGCACCCCCCACACCCCCTAATTTAATATTCTCACTCCGAGACCGTACTGCAGTGAGGAAAAGGGAATTTTCCCTTATCCACACCATAGTGCGGTCTCACAAACAGGCATACTTGTGCGAAAGTGCTTTTCACCGAAGAAGCACTTTCGCGTAAGTATGCCTGTGTGTGAGACCGAAATTAGTTTTGGTGATTTTGTCTTCGGGGATCTGTACAGATCCCATATAAATAAATATATACACATATATATATATATATATATATATATATATATATATATATATATATATATATATATATATATATATATATATATATATATATGTAGAAAGCAAACTTCGGACTCAACACGACTCAGCAAAACTTTTTAAACAAAAACTGGATATTTATTTGGTAAGCGCTTTCGCGTACCTTCCTGTACGCTTCCTCAGACCATGAATATTCCAACAAACTAACAGCTTTTTATACAATGACATGACACACTTGATTGTTTAATAACAATTAAACACAATAAGCAAATTGATAAAACAATTAAAAACTTCAGTTTAAAGGGGACATTCTCTAAAAGCACATATATAGAAAGAACTTGAATTCATATATAGACTGAATGGTTGCTAAGCCATCACTATATGGTAAATAAGTTAACTTATAACTTGTGTACTAACCAAAAAATTGGAAGTAATTCAAACATGTTACTAGCAAATAAATACAAATTTAAAATTAAATGAATGTATATAAATGTGTAAATATATAAATATTAATATAAATAAGTATATATACATTATTAAAAGAGTTATGCAGAATATCTATATATGAGCATCAATTTAGTTGTAATAGTATACATATAGAATACATATAAAAACGCATAGAAAATAGAAAAATAAAAAGTGTAGCCAAGTAAATAGATGGATCAAGTTAGCAAAAAATCTATTAGTAAATGTATAGAAAATCAGGAATTAAAACCTGTGCATCATACAAAGAATGGGAAGATATGGTATCTTAGAATCACAGGTAATTATCTTCGTGCGTTAAGATAAGGTTTAATGGAAACATAAAGGTTTAAACCTGGGGAATAATGCCCTTTTAATCTTAATATCCATTTTAGTTCTTTAAGTTCTAGTAAATTCATATAGTCTCCTCCTCTGCTATTTGGTTCTACTATTTCAAGTACCCTAAATACAAAGGAATGATTTGGATAACATTGTACATGCTTAGCTAGAGCATTTAATTCATTTAATTTCTTTATGTCGTAGATGTGGTTGTATACTCTATTTTTAAGCTTGCGTTTCGTTAGACCTACATAAAACGCAGAACATTGTTCACACGTAGCTAGGTAGATCAGTCCTGAGCTATTACAAGTAGCTGAAAATCTTGGCTTAAAGATATACTTAGTTTCTGGATGTGTATAGACTTGTTCTCTAGTGACAAACTTACAATAGTTGCAATGATTGCATGGATAAGTACCTACTTTTTCTACTGGCTTTAGTTTAGTATCACTGGGTTTATCGCAAAGTAGTCTTTTAAGACTTTTATTGTTCCTGTAGGTAAAATGAGATGCCTTGCCTACTAGTTGTTGTGTAAAATCGTCAATCATTAATACTTTCCAATTATTATTAATTATTTTCCTAATATTGAGACTGTCGTTGGTGTAAGTTGTAATAAAGCTTAACTTCCCTGAAGAACAAGGTAAATTCTTATAGCCTATCTCATGCCTGAAATGATCAACTGTCATTAAAGATGAGGCCTCTACATCTTTCAAAACTTGTGACCTGATATTTTTTACTAACTTTTCATCATACATTCTATCAGAAAAAATACATTCTAATTTGTCAGCTTCACGAGTCAGATCTTCCTTGTCCTTACAAATTTTAGATAGTCTAATGAACTGACTTTTGACTATCCCTTTAAACACATGGCGTGGGTGCATGCTGTCGTAACGCAGTATAGAATTTCTCCAGCATGTTTTTCTGAACAAGGTGGAGCTTAATTTGCCATTTCTTATATTTAAGCATACATCTAGAAAGTTCACTGATTCATAGGACATTTGTGCTGTGAATTTGAGGAAAGTAGTAGTAGTTTCTAAATAGTTTTTAAACTCAACAAACTCTTCTTTGGAGCCTTCCCAAACTAATAGAATATCATCTACAAAACGATAATAGACCACTATTTTTCTAAATAATGGGTGGGTAAAAACAAAATCTTTTTCCCACTTATGCATTACCAAGTTCGCATAAGTGTTTGCACAAGGGGTGCCCATGGCTACCCCCGATGTCTGTAAATATAGGCACCCCTCAAAAACAAACACATTATTGCATAGGACTAAGTCAAGTAACTGGCAGATAAGAATGATGTCATCTCTTTTTATATGTGGAAACGCTGACAATAACTCTCTCACTGCTTGAACGCCTTCAACATTAGGTATGGAGGTAAATAAACTGGTCACGTCCATAGTAACCAATAAGTGTTGCCCTTCAACTAATTTTTTATCAACAGAATTTAGAGAATCCAATAATTGGTACGTGTCCTTCAGTATATTTGGAATCTCATTTACGATTGGTCTCAAAGTTTTTTCTAAATAGACTGACACTTTTTCAGTCGCCCATCCCTCACTAGCCACAATGGGTCTTAAAGGTGGGGATAGGACTCCTTTGTGCATTTTAGGTAATCCTTTGACTATAGGAATTCGCGGTTTATCTATAGAAAAATATTCATACAGGCCTTGGGATATTTGGCCGCACATAAGTAGATCATAGATCTCATCTTTGACACAAGCTATAATTTTTAACATTCTAGAGTTATCAATTTCTAGGTAGATGGTATCATCTTTCAACATGTCAAGCATTAAGGACTGATATGATAATCTATCAAAGAGAGCTACCCCTCCTCCTTTGTCAACTGGTCTGAAAACTAAAGAAGAATCATGCATCAGATTATAAAGAGAGGATTGCATTTCATTAGACATGTTAAAATACATACATTTTTTCTTTGTGTTTATGCAGTATTCATAAATGTCTTTTTCGCATAATTTAATAAAAAGATCAACATGTCCTGGTATCATAGGAGAAAACAAACTCTTTCTTTTAAAATTAAATGCATTAGCTTCACTAGTGTCACTTTTCGAAGGTTTCGACTTAAAAAATATTCTCATAGCTATAGAGCGCCCAAACATTCTAAGATCAGTTAACAGGTCAGAGAGAACACTGCCTTGCGACGGTACAAACGACAGCCCTCTATTTAGTAGTTCTTTATCATGTACTGAAAGCACATACCTGGACATATTAAAGAAAAGCTGGGTCTCTATTGAAAGTGTCTCCTTCTCTGAAATGCTTCGTTGTCTTCCGATAACTTGCGTTTCCTGCTCCAACTGTTTCGGCGTTCTCTCATTGGAGCCAGCTTCTTTATTGGATACGGTAAAAAAGAAGAAGTGTTACTATCATTTTTAGGAATAGCTCCAAGATTCTTTTGAGCAAACTTGATACGGTTCGCTTCCTGGTTAGGGAGAGGGGTTGATGTGGCTGCCATAGATGTAACAGTGATGGGGGCTTCTGGTGGTGTCGTAAAATTATCTCTTGAACCATCCTCCTGAGCAGTCCGTGATGTCGCTAGAACTGGAAACCCAATCGCAGCTGACGTTGTGATTGTGTCATCATGTGGCACAGAATTTGGAATCTGTGTGCATGCAAGGGTGTTAGGTAATTCTCTCCTGGGCCAAATAAAGACATTCCCCGAAGAAAAGTCCTGGTAGTCACGTTGTAGCTTCTTATGTTTATTTTGCTGCAAACGGAGGGCATAGGAGCTAACTTGACTAAATAAACTGTCCATTCTTTGTTGAAAGTGGTCATCAGGAAAACTTTCAATTAATTCATGTTGTGCACAGTTAATTTTGGTGAGCAATTCTTTTTCAATCGGAGTGAAATAGTCAATTAAAAGTTGAACATACTTCATGCTAGCTTCTAAATTTATCTCCTGCCATCTCTTAAGCAGAATAGGGTGTGTGTCACCATAAGTAGGCATACAAAGTATTCGCATACCTCGGGGAATCAGTTTAAAGCGTATACAAGCTTCCATGTGTTTTCTTTGCCAATTTAGGCGTTGAAATCTATAGAGGTCATTTTCCAAAATCTTGATTTTGGAATTGAAAGTTTCTAAACTGTCATTATTAGCTTCCATTATATTACCATTCGGTACTCTAAGTTCCAGAGCCAATAAAGGATTAAGTTCATCATTCAGCAAAGTTGTCCACAGTTCTTTCCTTCTTGGTATCCTCGGTACTGGCACATAATCCAATTCCACATTAGGAGTAGTCATGTCGTGTGTTGTAGTGGAACTAAATAAAATGCTGTATAAAAACGAAATGCCAGTACAACAGAGAGACCTTAGTTAAATAAAATGAAGTATGTAGAAAGCAAACTTCGGACTCAACACGACTCAGCAAAACTTTTTAAACAAAAACTGGATATTTATTTGGTAAGCGCTTTCGCGTACCTTCCTGTACGCTTCCTCAGACCATGAATATTCCAACAAACTAACAGCTTTTTATACAATGACATGACACACTTGATTGTTTAATAACAATTAACCACAATAAGCAAATTGATAAAACAATTAAAAACTTCAGTTTAAAGGGGACATTCTCTAAAAGCACATCTATAGAAAGAACTTGAATTCATATATAGACTGAATGGTTGCTGAGCCATCACTATATGGTAAATAAGTTAACTTATAACTTGTGTACTAACCAAAAAATCGGAAGTAATTCAAACATGTTAAAAAAAAAAAGAAAGAAATCTACGTTTATGCAGGGGGACTTTGCCCCCCCCTGCACCCCCACACCCCCTAATTTAATATTCTCACTCCGAGACCGTACTGCAGTGAGGAAAAGGGAATTTTCCCTTATCCACACCATAGTGCGGTCTCACAAACAGGCATACTTGTGGAAAAGTGCTTTTCACCGAAGAAGCACTTGTATGCCTGTGTGAGACCGAAATTAGTTTTGGTGATTTTGTCTTCGGGATCTGTACAGATCCCATATATATAAATATATACATATATATATATATATATATATATATATATATATATGTATATATATATATATATATATATATATATATATATATATATATATATATACATATATATATATATATATATATATATATATATATATATACACACACACACACACACACAGACACACACACACACATATATATATATATATATATATATATATATATATATATATATATATATATATATATATATATATATATATATATATATACATATATATATATATATATATATATATATATATATATATCTATGTATAGGATCACAACTAAATCCAATACTTACATTCAAGACCTGAATCCCGAGACCAGATAAGCGAAAGACAAGAAGACTGGAAGACCACAAGTGTGAAATTTGAAATATCAAACACTACACTAAACATACACCACATACAGACACATACACACACCATCACCCAAAACACAAACACACAAACTTACACATACACACACACATATGTAAACATGCACACAGGCAAACAGGTATGTGTGTGCTGTATCTCTCTATATATCTATCTATCTGTCCATCTATACATATGAGTTTTAGTGGTTTGGTTAAGATGGAGTTTGTGAACATCTTTTAATTGAACACATTTGGGTGGCTTTAAAGATGATTGACAGGTGTGTTAAGATAAACACTCCTCGGGTTGGAAAATATTTCTTTTGCCTGAGGATTGTGTGATCTTGGAGTTAATTTAGATTATTAGTAGGGGGGTTGTGTGGGACACCAGAGGCTTGCCCCTTGCAAAAAATGTTTTTTATCTTTTTTTATTTAAAGTTTACATGCAGTAAGGTTGCTTCTCTGCACATTTGATGTTGACATTTCTATTTTCTGGGTAATGTGGTTTAACTTCTCGATGCTGACATTCATTTTTGTTGACCAGATATATATCTATATATATGAGATCTCTTACTTTAATCAAACTAACTTACGCAACAGCATTTTTGTCAACTTATTTGATAGGCAAAAAAAGTGCCCAGATTTGTATAACATCTCTTTATAATACCATGGTTGGGAAATATGCACTCTCCCTGGAATTGTGCGATCTTTGAATAGGCATATTTAATTAACTAGGGATGGCTCGGAGAATGGGAATAATGTGATTATTTTATTCAATTATTTTTGATATAGCTCCCTACCAATCTATATATTGCATGTATAGATATAGGTATATATAGCTAGATAAATACGTAACATGCTTGTGTGAGTTAAAAACAAAATGAGAGCAATCACTCAAACTAGTTACAGCTGTTCAGCTAACAATCTGCAGTTTGTGGCTGACTGCATTTCTGTATTTGCAGTTATTCCATTATTTTCTCTTTCATTTTATGCCTGTTGGTGGCAAATCAGTAATGTGCTGCGATATTTTGCAGGAAGGCCTCATTTCCTTTGGGACTTCCAATTAATTTTTATTAGATCTGATTTTGCTGATAAAAGTTTGGGGATCCTTGCATTCTTAATTTAATGTTGGACAGTTTTTTCTACTAAAATTAATCAATGATGCCATATTCCAAGACCTTTTTAAAGTGAACGCATGCATTGGTTTTCTCTTTAAAGAATATCTGTCTTTCAAAATAGTATTTTGTCTAACTAGTACTTCTCCTACTTCCCACATAAATGCATATCTACAGTGTTTTGACTCTTGCTGTTATATTACAGTAAATTGTGGTGTGTATTCGTAAAAAAGCACTGCCATCACTATCTCTGCAGGGTCACAGTATCCAACATCACATAACGATATCATGAGATTCAGAGACATGATAAAGCCACATGGGGTAATATCTCTTTAACAGCTCATTATCATATCTCATTAATAGCCCATTATCAGGTTTTTGAATCAAACACTCTGCAGTTACATATATCCTCAACAGAATTGCCCCTACCAACCCATACAGTGCAGTTGCACAGGCAGTTACACACACACACACACACACACACACACACACACACACACACACACACACACACACACACACACACACACACACACACACACACACACACACACACACACACACACACATACACACACACACACACACACACACACACACACACACACACACACACACACACACGTATGCAGGCACATACAGACACATGCTTGACATTCATGCACACGAACAAACACAAGCATACGCATGCATGCAGACACACACACGATATTCATGCATGAGCACACACACACACACACACACACACACACACACACACACACAAACACACACACACTCTCACATGCACACAAGCACATACACCCACATGCTGACATTCGTGCATGCGCGTATAGACAAACATGCACACACACACACACACACACACACACACACACACACACACACACACACACACACACACACACACACATTCGCACACACACACACACACACACACACACACACACACACACACACACACACACACGTATGCAGGCACATACACACATGCTTGACATTCATGCACACGGACAAACGCAAGCATACGCATGCATAAAGACACACACACACACACACACACACACACACACACACACACACACGACATTCATGCATGAGCACACACATACACACACACACACACACACTCACATGCACACAGGCACATACACCCACATGCTGACATTCGTGCATGCGCGTATAGACACACACACACACACACACACACACACACACACACACACACACACACACACACACACACACACACACACACACACACACACACAGTGTGCAGCTTTGCAATACTTACCAGTTTTTTGGCTCTAAATGTCTTGCCCCAGCCACAAAAGAGGGTATACACATTTTTCACCTCACTCCCAAAATAGTTAAGCAGAGCTATTTCTTGAATCATTCTACTGTGCTATTCTGATATCAGTGAAATGTTTCTGGGAAGTGCAAATAGCTAACTAGTATCAGCTGTACCTCCTAACGTTTAGCTTTCAAGTGACTGTGGCCTGATAACACTGGATTTTAAAATTACACTGCTGGACGGTCAAAGGCCCGTATGGATGTATATACACACACACACACACACACACACACACACACACACACACATATATATATATATATATATATATATATATATATATATATATATATATATATAGGATCACTACTAAATCCCGAATACTTACATTTCCGAAGACCTGAATCCCGAGACCAGATAAGCGAAAGACAAGAAGACTGGAAGACCACAAGTGTGAAATTTGAAATATCAAACACTACACTAAACATACACCACATACAGACACATACACACACCATCACCCAAAACACAAACACACAAACTTACACATACACACACACATATGTAAACATGCACACAGGCAAACAGGTATGTGTGTGCTGTATCTCTCTATATATCTATCTATCTGTCCATCTATACATATGAGTTTTAGTGGTTTGGTTAAGATGGAGTTTGTGAACATCTTTTAATTGAACACATTTGGGTGGCTTTAAAGATGATTGACAGGTGTGTTAAGATAAACACTCCTCGGGTTGGAAAATATTTCTTTTGCCTGAGGATTGTGTGATCTTGGAGTTAATTTATATTATTAGTAGGGGGTTGTGTGGACACCAGAGGCTTGCCCCTTGCAAAAAATGTTTTTTATCTTTTTTTTTATTTAAAGTTTACATGCAGTAAGGTTGCTTCTCTGCACATTTGATGTTGACATTTCTATTTTCTGGGTAATGTGGTTTACCTTCTCGATGCTGACATTCATTTTTGTTGACCAGATGTGTGTGTGTGTGTGTGTGTGTTTGTGTGTGTATATATATATATATATATATATATATATATATATATATATATATATATATATGAGATCTCTTACGTTAATCAAACTAACTTAGGCAACAGCATTTTTGTCAACTTATTTGATAGGCAAAAAAAGTGCCAAGATTTGTATAACATCTCTTTATAATACCATGGTTGGGAAATATGCACTCTCCCTGGAATTGTGCGATCTTTGAATAGGCATATTTAATTAACTAGGGATGGCTCGGAGAATGGGAATAATGTGATTATTTTATTCAATTATTTTTGATATAGCTCCCTACCAATCTATATATTGCATGTATAGATATAGGTATATATAGCTAGATAAATACGTAACATGCTTGTGTGAGTTAAAGACAAAATGAGAGCAATCACTCAAACTAGTTACAGCTGTTCAGCTAACAATCTGCAGTTTGTGGCTGACTGCATTTCTGTATTTGCAGCTATTCCATTATTTTCTCTTTCATTTTATGCCTGTTGGTGGCAAATCAGTAATGTGCTGCGATATTTTGCAGGAAGGCCTCATTTCCTTTGGGACTTCCAATTAATTTTTATTAGATCTGATTTTGCTGATAAAAGTTTGGGGATCCTTGCATTCTTAATTTAATGTTGGACAGTTTTTTCTACTAAAATTAATCAATAATGCCATATTCCAAGACCTTTTTAAAGTGAACGCATGCATTGGTTTTCTCTTTAAAGAATATCTGTCTTTCAAAATAGTATTTTGTCTAACTAGTACTTCTCCTACTTCCCACATAAATGCATATCTACAGTGTTTTGATTCTTGCTATTATATTACAGTAAATTGTGGTGTGTATTCGTAAAAAAGCACTGCCATCACTATCTCTGCAGGGTCACAGTATCCAACATCACATAACAATATCATGAGATTCAGAGACATGATAAAGCCACATGTGGTAATATCTCTTTAACAGCTCATTATCATATCTCATTAATAGCCCATTATCAGGTTTTTGAATCAAACACTCTGCAGTTACATATATCCTCAACAGAATTGCCCCTACCAACCCATACACTGCAGTTGCACAGGTAGTTACACACACACACACACACACACACACACACACACACACACACACACACACACACACACGTATGCAGGCACATACAGACAAATGCTTGACATTCATGCACACGCTCAAACACAAGCATACGCATGCATGCATACACACACACGATAATCATGCATGAGCACACACACACACACACACACACACACACACACACACACACACACACACACACACACACACACACACACACACACACACACACACACACACACACACACACTCTCACGTGCATGCAAGCACATACACCCACATGTTGATATTCGTGCATAGACACACACACACACACACACACACACACACACACACACACACACACACACACACACACACACACACACACACACACACACACACACACACACACACACACACACACACACACACACACACACACACACACACACACACACACACACACGCGTATGCAGGCACATACACACATGCTTGACATTCATGCACATGGACAAACACAAGCATACGCATGCATGCAGACACACACACACACACACACACATGACATTCATGCATGAGCGCACACATACACACAAACACACACACACACTCACATGCACACAGGCACATACACCCACATGCTGACATTCGTGCATGCGCGTATAGACACACACACACACACACACACACACACACACACACACACACACAGTGTGCAGCTTTGCAATACTTACCAGTTTTTTGGCTCTAAATGTCTTGCCCCAGCCACAAAAGAGGGTATACACATTTTTCACCTCACTCCTAAAATAGTTAAGTAGAGCTATTTCTTGAATCATTCTACTGTGTTATTCTGATATCAGTGAAATGTTTCTGGGAAGTGCAAATGGCTAACTAGTATCAGCTGTACCTCCTAACGTTTAGCTTTCAAGTGACTGTGGCCTGATAACACTGGATTTTAAAATTACACTGCTGGACGGTCAAAGGCCCGTATGGATGATTTTGGGTTGCAAGCCAGACAATAGAGGCTTTGTAGAGTGTCATGGTCAGTGATTAACTCAAATTCCCTACCCAATAAGTAATATTTCATGATGCTAATGGCCTGTTTCATGACAAGGTATTCCCTCACTTTCTTTATCTAAGTAATGTCTCTCAGGATTGCTGAGTTCTCAGCTTAGAGAATCAGTTGGATGATCCTACTCATCTGCAGTCTGTGCCTATGTTTAACTTTATCTAGCTTATCTTCTGGCTTTGTTGAAGTTGAGGAGCTTAAAACAAATATCTTTGCAAAGCTGAAGAACAGCAGTAATAACAATAACAATAACAACAAAAAGAACAAAATGTTCTTCACTTCTACAGCTGTTTGCTAAAACTCTGACAAGCTGCTTGCTTCAGTTGCTACCGCACATTCACCTCAGATTATGTGCTTTGGCTCTTCAGCTGATCTGTAAGTGCAGTATTACCATATTCATTTATGGAGCCATGATATCTCTATGTCTTCATAAATCAGTGGTGTCAGCTTACACCTGAGGTAGTTGTCAACTTTGCCCAACCCTAGTCAGACATTAGCTACCTCATAGCCATCATTGTGCACCTAGAGCTCCTTGGAAAGAACTGGACCTATTCATATTGCTTCAAATAAAGCACATCTCTTATTTCCCTAAAGGATTATTCTGCTTGATTTACTGTTGGGTGAGTCAAGGAGGAATCAATGTTAGCAAAAGTAAGAATACATTTATGACAACAGATAGCCAAACCTAAAAAATCCTAAACCTCTTTTTTAGTGTTAGGCATGAGCCAGTTTTGTACTGCATTAATTTGCTTTAATTTGCTCTGTCTGGTTTCACCATCAATCAGCTTATAATATAGCATAAATAGTGGGCTTCTGCTCTGCTTAACTTGTACTTTACTGGGTTAGTATTCAACTTAGTGTGACACTTGGTGTCTAAAATGTTTTGAACATTAATGATGTGATTTTCTGGAGCTTTAGAAAATATTACTACATAATTTAGATAGGTTGCTGGATATGTGATATGTGGCAAAGGACTTTGTCCATTAAACTGTGGAATGTTGCTGATGCCCCAAAAGGTGGGACTCTGTAATCGTGAAGTAGACAATGCTACTTTTCTTAGATTCTGGAGCTAATGGAATTTGCCAATAGCCTTTGATTAGGTTCAACGTGGACAGAAGACAAAATTGGACAAAAGCCAAGTCTTGCCAACTTCAGCCATTTGATGCATGAAATATGAATCAGATATATGCATGCTATTACATTTTCTGAAGTCATAACAAAATATTATAGCCTTATCAAGAGGACCAGTATGATGCTGTTATTCTACTCACTTTAGGACTGTTTAATACCCCAAGTCTGAGCATTTCTCTTCTTTTTTCTAAACTGCTTAGTATTGGTACTATGATATTGAGTATGGTTTCAGATATACCTTTTCAACAGGTACGGATTCTGTCCTGTGTTGGATTAAACTGGTTCAGCCAGGCAACTCTGAAAACATACTAGCAAAAAACAACAAATAGCAAAACTGGTGAAAAGCAGAAAACAACGCCACACGACCTTGCTCCAGCAAAACAGTCAAGTAGATACCAAAGTGCGCTAATTTTATTTATAAGCGTTTTGCCTACAACGCTGTTATCAGAGTTCAAATAAACATAATGATAAAACCAGCTTAAATACTGAAAGGAAGTGATGTCATGAAGTGACCATTTTAAAAAATATATATACGCATATATTCTTTAAAGAACTTTTTTTTAAAAAAGGTTCTTTAAAGAATATATGCGTATATATATTTTTTTAAAAATGGTCACTTCATGACATCACTTCCTTTCAGTATTTAAGCTGGTTTTATTCATTATGTTTTGTTTGAACTCTGATGAAGCCAAGCGTTTGTAGCAAGGCGAAAACGTTTATAAATAAAATTAGCGTTTAGCACTTTGGTATCTACTTGACTGTTTTGCTGGAGCAAGGTCGTGTGGCGTTGTTTTCTGCTTTTCACCAGTTTTGCTATTTGTTGTTTTTTGCTAGTCTGTTTGTATGGCCACAGAGGGACCTGATAGCCCCAGCACCCCGAATATGTTTGGAACTTTTTCGGGCAATACTCGTATTGAGGAGAATCGGGAGAATAACTCAGATAACACCAGTCGGATGACATCTATACTGGCAGCATTATCCGAGAAGCTTGATAGACTAAATGCCAGACTCGATGCCGTTGAAAGGAAGGATGTTACCGTAAGTGGTTCCAATTTACCATCACAACCAGCCCTTCCCAGTGGAACAGCGAGTGTTAGTAACGACTCGATTCCAGCAGGGCAACTGTTTCCAATGTCCATTAGAGGAACAAACAACGGAGGTTTGAACGCACACTCCAACCAGGAGGTGCGTAATAACGTCTTACCTGCTAGTTCTCTCGGCTGTAGTGCACCGAGAATGAACGTCTCAGCCGCTGACATTGCTCCACCGACACAGCGAGCCTCTTTAGTGTCGGATGCTCCTAACCAAGTAAGTGTGTCCTTTAATATTACAAATTGGATGTCGGACACCACGGCTTTTATGTTTAACAACATTAGCTCTAACAACGCGAACTGTATGAATGATGGAAGTAATACTACCACTTTGTCGGACAAATTGAAGCTTTTTGATGGTCTTGTTTTAAAGTTAAAGAAGCTTCAATTAGAGTCCGTCTATTTTAGACAATGCATACAAGAGGGGTTAATTCCAAAAGGCTTACGCAATTCCTTTGCACCCTCAGGATTAATTAATTCAGCTTCCTTTTTAAATGATCTTAAAGAACTGTTCCAAGCACAGGGTATTCAATTACTTGAATTGATTACCAAACATTACGAACAACAAATAGGCCAATTACTATTGGATATTGAGGTGCTGGACAGACAATTAAAAGAGGACTTGAATTTTTCAGCATTTAGAATTGACTACGATCGGACTTTAACAAGCATTGAGGCAATGCTTGTTAAACTTAAACAAAACAAGACCAAAAAGCTTGCCAGAGACAGGCAAGCTTACCAATCAGATGTTGCTTATCCCAAACTCCGTTTTGTTGAACGGGAGGGATTGGCACCTACTGGGGTCAATTCAGATAATGGGGTTGTGGAACACGACCAAGTGAATGTAAATATTAATGACAAAAGTGTTGACCAGGGTGAACATAATAATTTTACAACTGGTCCAAGACGAAGCAACAGAATAAAGAACTATCATACTAACAACAAAAGAAATAATTCTAATTGGCATAACAATAACAGTAATGCTGATTTTTTAGAGCAGCGGAAACCACGACAACGTTTCAACAGGAGATAGTTCTTGCTTCAAATGGCCCTTTGACATTAAGCCCAATTGAAGGAACTCCAACGGGGAATGACATTGAAATGAATGAGAGTGTATTGGACGCTGTGATTAACGTTCCTGAAATCTTGACAAATTCAAGTCGAGACTTTAAAATTTACAACTTTACTGATTGTAAATTTGAAAAAGAGTTAATTGAATTGTTAGCTTATGGATACACCTTTGTCCCAAGTAGAGCGGGGGATATATCCAAGGAGCTTATAAACCTTAAATGTTTCATTAGAAAGTTGAATCTGAAATTGTTTTTTAACAATGAGGTTAATGATATTAATAGTTCTTTATCGTTAAAACCTCCAAGTGTGTTTAATCCACCATTACACCCTGCTCTTTTAGTCTTTGAACAAGCATGTGAGAATGATTTGAGACATTTATTTGCCAACAATTTCAGGATGAGGACTAAATTTGAGTCTAATATTACCAAGGCACAAACAGAGATGCTAACTAATCTTCGTAGTAAGACTATTAGATTACTTAAGCCTGACAAAGGGGGAGGACTGGTAGTGTTTGAGGATGCCTTCTATAAAGAAAAGATGTTCAATATTTTGGATTCAGCAGCGTACGCTGAAGCTTCTTTGAATGAAGTTCATATAACATACAAAAGAATAAAGGGTTACTACCGTGACCTTTTTCTTGAAAACAAAATTGATCATAACACATACACCTTTATAGATATAACACTACCCAAAATACCGATGATGTTTGGCATCCCAAAAATCCACAAAGACCTTCAAAACCCCCCCATGAGGGCTTTAATAGACGGTAGGTCCTCTATCACTTATTTTTCAGCCAAATTGGTTGACAATCTGCTTTCTAAATATATGAAACATTTACCATTGATTTGTAAGGACTCCTGGTCTTTTTTAGAAGCTATTAACAATCAACCTTTCAACAGTGAGGTGAATTTCCTCACTGTTGATGTTGTTGATTTATACACCTCTATTCCCCATATGGAAGCCCTTGAATGGGTAGCCTTGTTACTGATTGAAATGGGGGCTCCAACTAGTGAGATTGATGTTATAACTGCAATATTGGATATTGTTTTGACGTCAAACTATTTTATGTTTGACAAAAAGTTCTTCTTACAGAAAAAAGGTGTTGCCATGGGCTCCCCTTGTGGAGCAGTGGTAGCAAACTTTTTTATGAGCTACTGGGAGAAAAATATTCTCTTCAAGTTAAAGGATTTGGTAAAACCTATCAAATATTATACGAGATACCTAGACGATATCTTTATTTTACTTGATGGAGACTTAACAGTAGCCGATAACTTTGTGGCAGAAATTAATACCACAACGGAGTTTTTGAAATTTACTTATAATTTTGCTACAACAAGTATTGATTTTCTTGATGTAAATCTTGAGAAAGATTTGCATACAGGTTCTTTTGTCTCAGCAATTTATAGAAAGCCTACGTACTGCAATTCTTTTTTACATTTTACAAGTCACCATCCTCGCCGACAAAAGAAGGCTATAGTGAAAGGCCAATTTGTAAGAGCTGCGAGAATGTGCAGTACGTTGGAGGTATTCTATGCTGAATGCAACACTTTACTTGATATGTTCTTGAAGCGAGATTATCCTTCTAATTTTGTACACGACATCTTGGATGAAGTTGTTACAAAAAGGATTAACGGCTTCTTCAAGGCCATTTTATCAAGTAATATAGAAATAGAGGTTTTGACATCTTCTTGTGGGCATGAAATAGTTCCCAGTAATGAAAATGATGGGTCTATAGAAAGAAGGGGGTTTGACCCCACACTCTGTTATATTACCACATTCAGCTTTGATTCCAACGATATTGTATCAATAATTCAGAAGAATTGGGATTTTATTTTGAATAACCCCTTGTTAGCTAACAAATTTGGTAGTAGTCCTAAATTTGTTTTTAAGAGGAGTAAAAATTTGAAGGAACTACTACAGATGAACAACACCGATATACGGTTTAATAAAAGGCTGGGGATGTTTCAATGTGGTTTTTGTAATAGATGTAACCTTGTCAAGGTTGGCCAAACGTTCACTATAAGGGATAAGAAATACATTATAAGGAAGCCCCTCAATTGTGACAGTAAAGCAGTAGTGTATGCTGCCTTTTGTAACTGCTGCCCATCTTACTATATAGGAAAGACGGACCGCAGATTACGTGATCGTATTTACGAACACGTATATGCAATGAGGACGGAAAATCCTAATAATGCCCTTTCTAAGCACCTGATTGATTTTCCAGGACATAGCTTTTCTTTCATGGCCATAGATCAGATTACTCCATCGATTAGAGGGGGCCCTTTCCCATTGCTGTTAGAACTGAGGGAACTGGAGTGGCAATTTAGAACAGACGCCTTCCATGTTCCCGGTTTGAATGACAACTGTAACATCTTACCTGTTTTAAGACTTAAAAGTTATTTAAGCTAACTTTTTTGTGATGAATTAAGGTTTTCACATTAAAATACCCACATAGTATTTACTTTTCACTAATTGATAGGGTTTTACCATAGGTTGACACATACGTTGTGTTCACTTCTTATTTCTTATTTTTTATTTTGTAATTCATTGTTTGATGCCAGGGTTACAATTTGTATATAATGTAATTTTTGGTTAAGAAGGTCTTTTTGCAAACATTAATACATGTTTTTATTAAGGTTTTTAAAAAAACAAAAGGTTTTTTAAAAAAAAGGTTCTTTAAAGAATATATGCGTATATATATTTTTTTAAAAATGGTCACTTCATGACATCACTTCCTTTCAGTATTTAAGCTGGTTTTATTCATTATGTTTTGTTTGAACTCTGATGAAGCCAAGCGTTTGTAGCAAGGCGAAAACGTTTATAAATAAAATTAGCGTTTAGCACTTTGGTATCTACTTGACTGTTTTGCTGGAGCAAGGTCGTGTGGCGTTGTTTTCTGCTTTTCACCAACTCTGAAAACATGGCTGGGATTCAATAAAGCCAAATCTCTGGGTCAGAATAGTGTAGCAGCAATTACATGGAATATAGCTGCCGAGCGATCTGGTAAACAAGGCTGGGGGCGTGCATGAGCCTGCCAGCACTATTCTGACATAGATACCACTGAATAATGCTAAATACCTCATTTGCTGGTGAAAACCATGCAAATGAGGTGAATTACTGATTCAGTAAGCAGACAGGCATCAGTGTCAGAGTAGTGTCCACTGCAGAAATGTATTCAGTTACTAACCATGTACATTTCTGGAAAAAGCAAAATGGAGGCATGACAGCTCAAAGTAAAGTATGTATTATGACTATTAGGTATGCTAATGGCAAAAAATATGGCCATTGGCAGGCAAACCCATTCCAAAATTATAAAAATTAAAGTTTTTTTTTTTTTGGCAGATTTCGGACGTTTAAGCAGAGCGCATTGGCGCAAAAAAAATCTTACAGAAATTAAGAAAAATGTAAAAATACAATTTTACATGAAATATGAAGTTTGCTGTTATAGTGGGTAGCATGTAGAACTAAAACAATAACAGGTAACACCGGTAGCTAAGGAGATAGGCTCCGGTGTAGTGGTGTAACAAGGGACTAAGGCACTGGGGTATCCAAATAAGCTAAATTTATTGAATAGCAAAATGGGAGACCGTGTCCACATGGACCTAACTGTGTAGGAGCTATAATGTTGTAGTGTAAGCAGGAGAATCAGCTGACATGAAAAGGGTGTGTGCCATGCTTGCTCTAAGCACATTGGAGTTCTGCGGCTTCTATTTGCACTCAGCTAAACACAGCTAAGCAAGGGGTGTGTCTGAGCTAGTTCAAGAAATTCTGAGCATGTTCACATCCCTGGGAGGGTCCTTTCTGCTTAAAACTGTTTGCTATAGCTACAGGGATTTGTGCGGAGTGCTGCGGGTCTTAAAGATAACAGAAATAATAAAAATAAAAATAAAAAAAAAAGAACAACAGGAACTAGCAGAAGTGTTTACATTTGAGCAGCGGGTTTGCGCGCCGTGCCATGGGGCTTAGAAAGGGCGGAAATTGGAAGGAAAAAAAATGGGAAATGGCAGAATAAAGGCACTCAAGTACAAATAAAATTGCTGGCAGGTGGAATGTATCCTAGTCAGCCAATCGGTTTACCTTCATATCGGTGATCCCAATATGGGCGAACCGGCTTCCGTGAATATTGAAGTGAGAACGGTTCCAATGTCAAATTCCACATAACCGAATTGCAAAATCTCGCCCCTTTTTGACCCATGGTATCACTGGTGTGGAGGTGTGGCATGGCTGGAAGTGTCAAAATTTGACATTATTTTGACATTTTTAAATTTTTGCTCTTTGGTTTTGCTTAAATGGTTCGCTTAAGTGGCCGGTCGATCATGTTTGATCAACGATATAAAGGTAAATCCAGCCAATCACACAGGCAGCATCTGCAGCACACCATTATAAACTATGCAAACATTATTCAGTCTGGTTTTTCCCACAAACTCTGCACCATTTGTGTATATACTTGGGGGAATTTTAGCTGACAAAATGATTGAGGCTGCTGTCACTTTGACACATCAGTATGTGCTACAGGCTGAGGGTGGTGAGGGGGATAATGCTGACAACCATTGGAGACTGAGAAGGTGAAGAGGACTGTTCAGACCCACGGTAACATACCAGGGGCTACATGATCTGGAGATACTAGAGAGCTACAGGGTGGACAGGGACTTACTTCAGCAACTCAGTGAGCTGTGCCAGCCTCACCTCAGACCCAGAGCCAAAAGAGGGGAACCCATCCCAGTTGAAACCAAGGTATGTGTAGCCTTAAGAACACAAGCTACAGGTACCTTCCAAAAACCTACTGGGGACATCATGGGGGTCTCACAGTCATCTGCATCCAGGGTACTCCACCAGTTCCTGGATGCCATGCAAACACATGCTGGTGAGCACATATATTTCCCCAGCACCTGTGAAGAGAGGACCAGCAATATGCATCTCTTCCACCATGTAGCAGACTACCCAGAGGTACTAGGTGTCATTGACTGCACGCATATCAACATCAAGGCACCACCCGGTGAAGAGGGTAGAGTCTATGTCAACCGCAATGGCTATCACTCCATCAACTGCCAGGTCATGTGCAATGCCCAGGGCATTATCATGAATGTGTGTGCTGGCAGCCCTGGTAGTTGTTTTTTTCATTTTGGAGAGTTTGTTGTTCCAGTTATTTTCAAGTCCTGGTAGTTATCATGACTCCCACATCTGGCATGCCTCACAGCTGCACCAGACATTTGCCAGGGGGGACATCCCATATGGCCATCTGGTGTGGGATACTGGTGTTGCACTGGAGCCGTGGATGATGACACCCATCAGAAATGCACAGACACACACACACACACACACACACACACACACACACACACACACTGAAGAACACCATAATGAGGCACACGCACAAACCAGGAACATTATAGAGCATGTAAATGAAAAATGAATAGCCACCTATAGGATGAACGCTCCTCTGCCAGAAAGTTATGGAATAAAATCAATGTGCAGCAGGCAGAGAGCGAAACAGAACATGAAAATATCAAAATCTTCAATAGAAATCTTCAATAGAAATATCCAATAACTGGATCAGTCCACAGATGTAGAATGCTCAGCAATAAAATCTTTATTAGACAAGCGCTTTCGCTATAGATAGCTTCTTCAGGTCTATTTTAGAACTAATCAATCAGAGTTGCTCTATATATAAGGTTGACACTGAGTTGAAAGTTCATTGTACAAACTCATTACATATTTAAAAGGGTAAAACAAGCTATTATTTGTTGTCAGAGAAACTAATCTAGAGTAAGAACATCAATTGTACATATACATTCATATCACTATCATAATTCAATAATAAAAAGCATATATATAAAATATATATAAAATGTATATAAAAAAGTATAAAAATATATATATATATTAAGTAACATATTAGTTGATGAAAAGAACACATCATTCAAAAACATATAAGTCTCATCATTTGTGTTTATATGAACACTATACAAAAACCATTTATACACAATCATGGGACCATGAGTGTGCATAAATAGTAAAAAAGAACAATAGTAGGACCTATGTAAAACCTTCTGTATATGTGCATATATATATAATAAATGTGAAAACAATACATGAAAATGCATAGATGCATCCAGGACACTCCAAATATTTAAAACCTATAGTAGAATATATAAAGAACATCCTATAGTGTCATTAACTAGTATATATATACACATATGTAATGCATAGAAGATATGGCTTGTATATTTATGCTATTGTGAGTATTCTACTTAATCTTTCTACGTTTCCTTAATCGTGGTTTTATAGATGCTCTTTCATTTAGGCCTACCCCATTGTCTGCCCTTAAGCGTATGATCCAATCACTTTCCTTGCTTTCAGTATGACTTCTGATATCTCCCCCTCTTATACTGGTTGGTATGACTTTCAGTACTCTAAAGCTAAAGGTATGTGACATATCATTATTCATGACATGTTTGGCTAAGGCATTGGTGGATGACCCTTTTCTGATGTTATAAATGTGTTCCCTAATTCGGTCTCTGAACTTCCTATTGGTTTTACCCACGTAAAAACTAGTACATACTTGACATACCGCAAGATATACTATATTGCATGTCATGCAATCTGCTATAATGGCAGTCCTAAATGTTTGCCCTGTATCAGGATGTATAAATGTGGAGTTAGTATCTATGTACGAACAGAAATGACATTGACCACAAGGCATCGTATTGCCTCGGTCTATATTTACATGTGTCTCATTAGAGTAACAAAGCATCCTTTTTAAATTCTTTTTATTTCTGTACTGAAATTTCGGAGTGTCACCAACTATATTCCTAATATCATCATCGATCTGGAAAACAGTCCAAAATCTACTAATGATATCCTTAACTTTATAATGATCTGATGTAAAGGTAGTGGTGAACTTAACAGTGGATGTTATGTTACTATTCTTTACCTGATTGTTTGTGACTTCCTTTGGTCCAAAATATGGTGCCGCACTAGTAGACCTCAGATCCAATTAATCTTGTAAATTTCTATTCACTTCATAGGTCTCATACCCTCTCTCCAATAGTCTATCCTTCAAATTATCAAGTTCAGTGACAAAACCTTCCTCTGTGGGATTGAGCCTGGAGGCCCTTATTGCTTGTCCTCTGATGATATTTTTGAAAACAAAAGACGGGTGCATGCTTGATCTCATTAGCAGAGAGTTACTATAACAGTTCTTTCTAAATATGCCTGTGTTAATTAACCCATTGGGTAGTCTCTCAATATATAAGTCCAAGAACTCAATCTTGTTCACGGAATAATTCAAAGTAAATCTAAGGAAACTAGTTAAATTATTCATAGTCCCTAAAAAAAGTTCTAAATCATCTGCTGTCCCTTACCACAAAATAAAAAACGTCATCAACAAAACGTCAAAAAAACAGGACATATTGCATAAATGGCTCTGTCTTGAATAATACACTCTCCTCCCAATGTGCCAAGAACATATTTGCGTAACTGTTGGCACACGGTGTGCCCATTGCAACACCGTCCACCTGTCTATAAATAACATCATCAAAAACGAAAATATTATTCTCTAAAACTAATTCCAGGAAATGTAATATTAAATCTATCTCAACAATGCTATAATTACTATGTTTTTTCAAATAGTCAGAAATATAGATGATGCCAAGGTCATTCGGTATGACAGTGAATAGTGATTGGATATCAAGGGTAGCAAAAATACATCCATCTAACCCAGCATGATGATTAACACAATCATATAAATCAAGCAAAAACTGTTTGGAATCCCTCAGTACATAGCTATTTTTATTCAAAATTGGTCTAAGATTCTTCTCTATGTACACTGATAGGTGTTCCGTGACCCAACCCCGCCCTGACACAATGGGACGCATGGGAGGGTCATCTCTATTCTTGTGAATTTTGGGAAGACCCTTTTAAATATGTAATGTGTTTGTACAATGAACTTTCAACTCAGTGTCAACCTTATATATAGAGCAACTCTGATTGATTAGTTCTAAAATAGACCTGAAGAAGCTATCTATAGCGAAAGCGCTTGTCTAATAAAGATTTTATTGCTGAGCATTCTACATCTGTGGACTGATCCAGTTATTGGATATTTCTATTGAAGATTTCTATTGAAGATTTTGATATTTTCATGTTCTGTTTCACTCTCTGCCTGCTGCACATTGATTATAGAGCATGTGTTTGGGATGCTCAAGTCACGGTTCCGCTGCCTTGACATATCTGGTGGAGCTCGGCAGTACTCTCCAGCCACATGTGCACACATGTTCATAGTATGTCTCATGTTGCACAATATGATCCTGCGGAAACAGCTGCAGCAGGAACATCACAGGGAAGGGCCACTCAGCCCCTCACCATTTCAAAGGTGCCCACAGGCACAGGGGGACTTGGAAGAGGAACTCCATGAGCCTGCGTCTGTAGGCAGACAGAGGTGTGCACAGTATTTCCAGGCCTTGGCAAAGAGGCAATGCATAGAACACACATTGACACTGTAGGGACCTAGGGACTGACACCTCTCTCTGACTCAAACACACAGTAAAAGGAATGCCACACACATCACACTACCTGTATCTTACCATATATAGGCTGTGTACTGCATGCATCCGACATAGCCAGCCCTCAAGCACCATCCTCACAACTGCCGCATGCACAAAATAAGTAAGTATTCTTAACAATAAATGAATGGAGTAATACATTGTGATAGCATAGCTATGGTATTGTTGCATGCATGCAAGGGAATGGGGTGGCCTACTTGGATAGCAGCAGACAACTGATAGCTATGTGGGACAACAGGAAATGTCCGCCTAATACTGGCTTCCCCAGAGAATACAGTAGTCCCCTAGGTGACAAATCTCACTGCCGTATATGTGGGGGGCTAACAAACTGGGGGATCATAGGTCACACGCATGCATGTCAGTGTGGGGGTCCAATACTCACTCCTTAGCCTCACCCAGCAAGTCTGCTGCAGAAAACCATAAAAAATGTCTGGCAAAGGTCCACAAGTGAGGACAATGATGAAATATGCCCATACAGACTTACACATTGATATCACAGCAGGTCTTGCAGTTACAGTAAGGCTCTGCAGGGTAAGAAGTCTGAAACCCAAATGTCTGCCATTGCAATCTAACCTGTGGTCTTTAGTGATATGCCTGTAGTCTCCAAGACAGGCACAATACTATGATAAATGGAATCAAAATGTAAAGGGAACATCAGCACAGTCTGTACCAATGTGGACTGCTGACAGGTGTGCCCCCCCCACACACCCATGTTCCCACAGAAATGCAGTAACAATAATGTTTGTAGGTATTAGCAACAGAGCACACATTCCCAGGGCTGTCCCAATCAACTTGATAACTTGTTGCCTGTCCACAATATGCAGGAACCAGTGAACTATGTATATGTGTCATCAAAACTGTCAGTATGTGTCCCGCACGTAATCCTGGCTGTTGTTTATTAGTGCCCTAGGTACAGTACTGTGGTTGACAGGGTCCATGTCCCAAGAACTGCAGTGCCAACTATTCTGCATGTCAAATACAGCTACAGTAGGAGTTGTATACACTGTCCAGATGTCAATATCTGTTACTGCAGGAAAGCTGGACAGGTCAGGGACAGGGGGCCACACATATGGACATCACGCAGCTCAGAGTAACCTACACAGTGCCTAGCATACCTCTCAACAACTTAGAGTAACCTACACAGTGCATAGAATAGCTCTCAACTGTACAGACTTTTTAAAGAATGTCCAGAGGTTTGAATCATATTTATGGCCTCTTTAGCATGAAATTGTGGTTTTCTGGCAAATCACCGGCAAATTACAAAAGACTAAAGTAAGAAAATAATGACAGATTGTAGTTTCAAACTTCATACCCTTTAGGAAAATGCATGCTAATGCAAAACCTGTTATTGTATTACCTCTCTAGGTTTGTAAGGCCAATAGTTAACAATGGTCCCTATATGTAGGTCTTTGTCCCCAAATTAATTATGGCTTTGTCCAGATGTCTGGCTCTAAAACGTCGGGAGGCATGGTGCCTAATAGGACAGCAGGTACCTGAAGGTCAGTATACTGGCAGGTTATAAAGGGCTGCCAACTTACTGTGTCAGCACTGGCAACATGTCACTGGCCAACATCTATACCTCTGGAATGACAGGTAGTCACAGAAGGAGCACAAGTATGCCTTGTATATCTGTTCTACTTGTCCTAACATTGTGTTTGCCTGCCAACTATTTGCAAAGCAAGAAAGGGACATGTCAAAGCAGCAATGGCAGACAGTGGGGAAGCAGATGTCATAACCATAAGAGAAAGCAAGCAAATACCAAACTGGTCTCCCAACTGTCTATGCTTGGCAGAACAGTATTAACACCCTATCCCCATGTGTGGTCCTTTGTCTGACTATCATATATGGGCCTGTCCAGATGTCAGTCTGTGACAGTTTGACAGCTAGGCCTACATGTAGGCTCATAATGACATATAGCAACACAAGCCATCTGAGGACCACAGCAAATGAAGTGGTGCAATGATGGACAACCTGCCAAATAGGTATACTCAGAGGTGTGAAGTCCATAACTTTTTGTGAGATGTTATGGCATTTACCAGGCTTACATCAGAATTACAAATACATAACAGATCCACTGTGGGCAAGGCCTGTGACTGGACTACAGAAGGACAAAGGGACACACATAAGGGGAAGGGGAACCACTGGCCAGACAAATGGAGAATGTGCACACCAAAACAAATTGTGCAGTAACATAGGTGCCATGCAGTGTATGGAGTCAGTAAACATCACCTGCAAATACACAACACACACCCATGTAAGAGGAGGTCTGAAACAAAACAAAATCCCAAACAAAGGACACCACAGAGGCAAATACACACGAGAACTCCACAAACCTACACACCACAGACCAGGCAGACTCCACATACCAGGGTCTTGCAAACACTAGGACTTTACCCCAAACCCCAATACCTACCCTATACAGATAAGCTAACAGCACTGTCCCTCGACCCCATTCCATACAGACTCTGCTGAGGTGACACCTGTCTGGCATACAAAGAAATCCAGACCCTGCCTTGATGGGACTGTTGCACATCTGGAAGTCAAGGCCTACTCGATCAACCTGTAGGCGCAGCATCAACCTGGTCTGTGATATCAGTATGGCTTGTTGGTGTGACAGATATGTGTCACACACACTCCCCCATCTGTGAAATACAATCCCTGTCCACATCAAGCCAAATGCCTCAATAACCCTAGTGATGTGCTCCGTATATAAGTGCATGGGAAACACAAAATACAGTCCTGTGATTCCACCTGTGTCCCTGCTGGACAGGGGCTCTGTGTGCTGACATGTCTTAACATGGGCTACACTCTCATCTGCATGGGTTATAAGGGCTGCAGGGCCAATACCCTACTAACGTCATATCAACTTATCAACCTATTCACAACTGTCTGTCAGTGGTTCACCACATTACTCTGTACTGCTCTGCCACTGACATACCTGGAATTCACAGTGCTATGTGGAATATACTACACATATAATGGACATTTCTACACAGTAGAATGCACTCCATATCCACACTCATACCTCTCAACCTCTGACAGCAAGCCATCTGGACAAGGTCATAAATAAAAGTGAGACAAAGGCCCAGTGATAGGTATGTCTTGTAAATATTGCTCTTACAAACTGAGAAGGCTGGTAGAATAATGGGTTTTTCATTAGCAGGAACTGTATGAAGGTTATGAAGTCTGAAACACTAATGCCTGTCATTATTTTGTAATGTCAGTCTTTAACCATTTTCAACTAACTTGCCATAAAAACACAAGTTTATGTAGACTGGATAAAACTTCTAGACAGGCATCTGGACACTCTGCCAAAGACTGCACAGTTGAGAGGTATGGGCCCACACTAGTATATGACTTTTCAGGTCAGAAGAATACCACACAAGCAGGAAATCCCCAGCCAGTATATCACCAAGTTGCTGGGCTGTTTACACAGCTTGCTTCATCAGTCAATTGGCTGTAGCCACACCTCTCAACTGGCCATTTTGTGCAAGAATATCTATAGCTGGGCTCATAATATTGGTCTGTGCATCATATATCTTGTATTTCTTTGATAAAACACTGTGATGATCTGAGGATGCCTGTCACTAGGTACGGACACAATACATTCCAGTGTCAGACGTCAGATATGACAGAAAATGTCTACTAAAACAAACCGTGTACCTCTAACAACTTCCTGCTTACTTTTGAGAGGTATGGCTGTAGCACACAAAACCACAGACCAGAGTACAAGTATCTCTGCAATGGAGTCCCACTTTTACTATAGAAGGTCATACTGGACATGCTCCTACACATAAGGAAATCAAAGCCCATGTCAGAACCCACATCTGACTATATGACTATATTGTGCATATATGTCTCTGCATACAGACAGCTATGTACACCTTAACTGTCTCTACACACACCCATCAGATAGGTTTATCCTCAGCTAGCTGTTGGTGGCCCATATGTGATATATCTGCATCTGTTGTGTGTGATATACAGACATATATATGGGCAACATATAGCAATATGTCAAGCATACACACACATAGATGTTGGGAAGAGATAGACAGTGATAGAGAGAGAGAGAGAGAGAGACAGGGAGACACACGCACACAGAATGAGTCACACACAGGGATACCCCAAATGGCATAAAGTGATGTCCTGCTGCAGACAGTGGCATACCAATCATAACCAGTTGCACATGCCAGCATGAAGGTGAGCTCCGTTGTGTAATAGTACTGAGGTGGGGGTTGTAATATCACATCATCTGTGTGTGCGTGTGTGTGTGTGTGTGTGTGTGTGTGTGTGTGTGTGTGTGTGTGTGTGTGTGTGTGTATCTTTAAGTATTAAGAGGCTGCTCCCACTCAGTACACACTTCCCATTGCCCTACTTCACAAGATCTGCTGATGCCATTCACCTTAAATGTACCATTGGACACCTGTCAGCCCTATAAACTTTGTAGTGCATGCGATAACTGCGTAACAGTATAGTACAAATAACTTGATAGGTAGGGGTTCCAATCTCAGTCCTGGCAAATGTAAGTGTGTGTGTGTGTGTGTGTGTGTGTGTGTGTGTGTGTGTGTGTGTGTGTGTGTGTGTGTGTGTGTGTGTGTGCATGTTTGTTTGTAGGTGAAACAGTTTTAGGCCATTCCCACACAGTACACTTTCCAGTGGCCTACTTTAGCAGTCCTGCTGATGTCTTTCCCCTTATAAGTAACTTTGGACAACCTCAGCCCTATAAGCTCCATGGCACGTTCAGTAACTACATAGCAGTATAGTACAAACAACTAGATAGGTAGGGTCTCTTTTCTCAGGTCCTGCAAATGTGTGTGTGTGTGTGTGTGTGTGTGTGTGTGTGTGTGTGTGTGTGTGTGTGTGTGTGTGTGTGTGTGTGTGTGTGTGTCTGTGTGTGTTTGTAGGATGAAGTATTTTGAGGACTTTCCCACCCTACTTTAGCAGTCTTGCTGATGTCATTCCCCTTAGAAGTACCTTTGGACAGCACTCAGCCCTATCAGCTCCATGGCACATGCAATAACTACTTAACAGTACAGTACAGATAACTAGTTAGGCAGAGGTTCTATTCTCACTTTCGGCAAATGTTTGCGTACAAGTGTTTGTAAGTGTATATGTTTGTAGGATGAAGTATTTTGAGGACTTTTCCACCCACAACACTTCCTAATGTCCCACTTTAGCAGTCCTGCTGATGTTATTCACCTTAGAAGTACCTTTAGGTTCATAGGTTCATAGGTGCGTACTAGGCTAATGACCCTGGAGCCTTTAAAAGCCTAGCCCATAGGATTACCTTTGCATCATACACCTGACCTTGGTTCCCAGTGCCTCTGTCGAGTAAAGCCACTTGAGTGATCCCTGGGGTGAATTTTCAATTTCCCATCCACTCATCAAGGTTTCTCTTGAAGAGGGCCAGTGAGGTGCTCTGCTTGACATGTATGGGAAGTCTATTCCATAGCATGGGCAGTCTCTGGATTATGAACCTGTCCCTCCAACATGTTTTGTTGAGTGCGGTAATGAGGTTGAGGTCTCTGGAGCATGTGGTGTTGATGGATTGGTATTTCTTTAAATGTAGCATTTCTAACAGAGCTGGGTCAGACATGGCCTTGTACATCAAGCAGAGATCTCTTGTAAGTAGGCAATATGAGACAGTGAATAGTTGGTGTTTTTTGAGTCTGTCCATATAAGACACATGTTTAAGGCCTAGGATCATCTTTGTGAGGAACTTTTGCGGCCTCTCCAGTTGTTGCAGGGGTTTAGTGAGGTACATGCCAAATGGGGCATTGCACTCAATGACTGGCCTAATGAGGGTAGAGTAGAGGGAGACAATGACCTCTTTCTTCCTGGATGCAAAACCCTTAGTAATGAGATGTACCACATAGAAGGACTTTATGACCACAGTGGCAATGTGGTGGTCAAAAGAGAAGTTGCTGTCAGCCTGTGTTCCCAGGTCTCTTACAATGCCTTCTTTTTTCAGTGGACTACCACCAATGTGGTAATTCATGGGAACAGGGTTTTTCCCAAAGGGGATGATGACACATGTTTTGGCATTGAGCTTAAGGCCATAGTTCTGACATCAGTCGTTGGTCTCAGTGAGGCCTTTCTGTAGGATGTCAACATCACTTGGGGAGTTAATAATAGCTCCACACTTGCAATCGTTTGTGAACTTTATCATTTAGAGTACCTTTGTGTTGGCCTTGACTTCAGAGAAGTAGTTTCCAAACAGAGAAGGACCCAGAACTGAACCCTGTGGGACTCCACTCATGACTGGTCGGCAGTCTGACTTGGGGGCAGCTACTTTCACACTGTGAGTTCTATCTGTTTGCCAGTGTACAAACCTCCTAATGATATAGGGGCTGATGCCTAGCGTAGTGTGTTTTTCTATGATTCCTGAGTGGGGAATGGTATCAAAGGCCTTGGCCAGATCATGGTAGGCTGTATGAACCACCTTGCCTTCATCCACAGCTCTGATGATTGACTCAAAGAAGTCGATCACGTTGAGCAGGCATGATCTACCCTTCACAAAACCAAACTGTGTGGGATCCAGAGTTTGGAGATTCCCTATATCCTTGTTTATTAGGTCCATGATGATGCGTTCCATAGCTTTGCATATCAGACTTGTCAGGCTAATGAGTCGATAGTTCCCAGGGTCCATAGTTCCCAGGGTCTGTAGTCACTCCTCCTTTGTGGAGAGGGATGACTGCAGCAGTGTGCCATTTGGTAGGGACAAAGCCTGAGGTGAGGCTGTGGTTGAACAGGGTACACAGGTGAAATGCCAGTTCACTCTGCAGTTCATGTAGAACACAGCCAGGGATATTGCCAGGTATTCTTAGCCTTGGACAGTGCTGTTTTAACCTGTGCAACAGTAATACTGGGTAACTGGCAATCTACTGGTATTGTGATTGGTCCTTTGGGGGGAGAGGGGTAAAGTTGGCATTGAATCTGTCGGCCAGTATATTGGCAATATCTCTTGGCTCGGTATAGGAGGTACCATTTTGCAGTACCTCAGAGCAAATCTGGGTATTGCCGTGGAGATTCTTTACATAACTATAAAAGGCTTGTGACTGTCTTTACTATCTGCTGCAATTCTATTTTCATAACTAGCTTTAGTGGATTTGATGAGGGATCTCAACATTTTGTTGTGGCAGATAAGGGAGTTTTTCCAGTCTTGGGACTTTACCTTATTCTGCATCAGTTTCCTCATTCTGTTGTAGAGTTTTTTTTATGGCAGGGGACCACCAGATTGGATTCCTTTATTTGGAGGAGAGTGTTTTGGTTTTATTGGGTATGGCGAGATTCGTACAGTGCATTGGTATATGATTCGGTGGTCATGCAGCTATTATCCATTTGTATGGGTGCCTTGAAGTTAGCCACCTCTGTTTTTAGAAGCCCAACGTTAGCTTTGGAGAAGTTTTTCATGATTGCTACTTTTGTGAGGGGGGATGTGGATTTCCAAGTTGATTAGTTTGTAGTCAGCTCTAACCAGAGAGGAGTTGACTACTGGTATAGAGCAAAGGTCGCCCATGTTAATAATGACCAGGTCAAGGATGTTGCTATCTCTAGTGGGGGTACAAATGAGCTGGTTCAGGCATTGGAATTAATGAATTCCAGAAAATGTTGGGCAACTGTATTGTAACATGAGTAGTTTTCCCAGTTAATGGAGGAATAGTTGAAGTCACCCAGTATGAGAGTGTTAGGTTGGACCCTAATATTCTCCAGGGTGCTTAGGAATGCGAAGTGTGAGTTTTGGGACATAGTTGGGGACCTATAGCAGACTACGACCTGAATCGCTGTCTTACCCAGTGTTAGCTGCACCTGAAGTATCTCTGATGCATTATGTTGGGCTACTAGTCTGGAGGTGTGCGCATCCTTTATGAATATGGAAACACCACTGCCTTTGGAATGAGTTATAACCTGGTAGTGCAGGGGTGCTTTCTGCTGCCTTGAACCAGGTCTCTGTTACAGCACAAATGTCGGTGTTCTCCATTTTAAGGAGTGCTTCAAGTGAGTGCATTTTGAGATTTAGACTTCTAGCATTGAGTAGCATAACCAGAGATTGCATTTGTTTGTAGCTGTTATGGTGGCAATTTGGTCTTTGGAACACCACCTAAAAAAGACACTATAGGGGTGGCAAGAGCCTTGGCCAGTATTCAGAAGCCCAGGGGTGACAGATGCAGACCATCTCTGGTAAAGCTTCGAGGTCTATCAATCATGTCATCCCAGGCAGACAGATACTGGATCCCCTTAGAATAACACTGGAAACTTAGCAAATTGTTGAAATCAATCATTTTCTGCTTATACTGTGGTATCATTCTGGTTGATGGCAGGATGCTGCTCAGAGCTAGGGTCATACCCAAATGGGCTACATAATCTGAGAGCTCCTCCATGTCTCTTTTCATGTAGTCCAAGGAGGTACATCTCAGGTCATTCACACCCACATGTACAATTACAGAGTCATATTTATACCTGTTGTTGAGGGACCTGAGAGCTTGTGTTATGTGGTGGATACTGGCACCTGATGGGCAGCTGACTGTTACTGTCTCCTTAGTCAACCTAGTGATTGGAACATCAGTGTGCCTCACTATCGAGTCATCTATGACTAGTGTGTTGGGCTTGCTGTTTTGCCTTAAGGGCTTTGGTTGAGTGGCACACTGTTTAGGAGAATTATGTATCTCATGATTAGTGTTGTGTTGTGGTGGCTGAGTGCATTTCTGCCTGGGAGGTCTCTGCTGTTTGGGTAGATTTTTTTTGAGAGCTTCTGTGAAGGTAGATGTATAGTTTGTAATTTTCTGTGAAGGCAGTGTTGGTGTGTGTTCTGGAGGGCTATGTGTTCCATGTAATGTGGTGCAAGTTTTGACCTTCTCCTCTTTACCAGCTATACTGGTCTTGGCTGGAGAGTGCATGACTTCCAGTTTGGATATATAAGTGCATCTCTCACAAGTCTGAGTGCTGGGAGGTACGAGGAGAGGGTTGTCAGTGTACATGAGGCAATTGCTACATTGCCTTAGGATGCCCAAGTTCACCAGGTTAATAGGAGAAAGCACAGGAAACTGACCTTTAGACGTGCTTGGAGGGGTGAGCATTAATAATAAGTACTGGAGCTGTTGCCTTGTATAATGTTTAGTGCTGGCAGCACTTTTGTGTGCTACAATAATTGCTACAAGTAGTCTGGTAAAGTGCTAGACTAATAAGCTAATAAAAGTGCATAAGAGGCAAGAACTAGCTGATCTAAGGGAAAATTTGAAGACCAGACTTTTGGCACCACTTCATAGGTTCATAAGTTAGTACTAGGCTAACTGCCTTTGTGGACCATTTTAAGCCTAGCCATTTACCCCATCTGAGAATCAAACCCTGGACCTTGTGTTTGTAAAGTGAACACCTTAACCATTATGTCAACCTTCCACCCTTTTCACTCAGAAGCTTACAAACAGTCCTGGATATAGCAAACCTGTATCTGGACTAGACTAGTTACAGAAAAGGCAGGAAACAAGCACAAATGCTGGCTTTTAAAACAGAAAGTTGAAAGAGATGGAAACAAAACTGCCCAAACAGCCAATAAACTACAATTTCAGGGCCAGAAACCACTCCTGTTGTGGCAGATAGGCTACCTAGTGCTTACCACTCCCACTGATAAGCTAGAAGGCTTCCCACCAACACAGAAAGGCTTGGGGGGGGGCTCAGATGCTTACAAACAGTGATGGATACAGCAAATCTGTATCTGGACTAGACTAGTTACAGGAAGGGCAGGAAATAAACTTAGATTTGTTTAACAGAAAGTTGAAAGAGATGTAAAAACTGCCCAAATGGCCAATAAACTACAATTTCTAGGCCAGAAACCACTCCTCTTGTGGTAGATAGGTTATGTAGTGCTTACCACTCCCAGTAACTGTGTGCAACTAACTGTGGGTACAACTGCCTTCCAGTTTATAGCCTGCTACAGACCACCCTCCCAAACAATGGAACCCCACTTGGCCTTCCTGAGAATACTGGAAAATATGAAGGTCTCTCCAAACACCATTATATTTGGCGACTTCAACTACCCAAACATAGACTGGGAGCATTACTCTAGCTCCAACACCCTAGCCCAAAGGTTCCTAGAATTTATAAACTCAAATGCTATGGAACAACTTTTTACCACTCCCACAAGAGGGGAAAACATACTGGACCTGATCATCACCAACATGGGGACATTATGCTCCAGACCAGAAGTGTATCCCTCACTGGTAAGATCAGACCATAAGCTAATCTCACTGGATATTCACATCCCGACCCCACCCCCTGCCCAGAAAACCACAGTGAAAAACTTCTCTAAATCAAATTTCACACGCCTCAAAACTGAGGCAAAATCCTTCAAAGCCCCCGGGCCTGTGGAAAATACAGCCCAGACTGCGGAATCCTTTATAAACGCATTCTATGAACACCTTCAGGAATGCATGGATCATGCAATCCCAAATAAAACCAAGACCCAATCCTCCAAAGGCAGACGTCCTGTCTGGTGGAACCCAGCCATAAACAAACTATACAATAGATGGAGGAAGCTACTACATGATAGAGCAAAATCCCAAAAAAGGGAAGGCATCTCTGATCAGTATTAGCAAAAAACTACGGGCACTCATAAAATCGTCTAAGGCCAGCTTTGAGAGAAAAATTGCACAGGACACTAAGGATAATCACAAGGCTTTCTTTAGTTATGTTAGGAACCTGGGTAGGAATTCCCAGATATGCTCAGAATTAATCCAAAATGACAAAAAATACACCGAGCCCACAGACATTGCCAACATCCTAGCTGACAGGTTCAGTGCAAACTTCTCCCCCTCTCCCACCAAAAGGGCAAATATCTATCCCAACAGAGTGCTGCCCTGTGACATCTCAGATGCTCAGGTAAGAGCCCTCTCCAAAGCAAAAACACAGCATCAGTGGGACCAGATGGTGTCCGGCTCGCCCTACATGAACTCCAAGAAGAGCTAAACCCAAACATAAAACTACTGTTCAATCTTAGCCTTACTACAGGATATGTACCCAAAGAGTGGCGTATAGCAACAGTTGTCCCTATCCACAAAGGTGGTGTCTCAACGGATCCTGGAAACTATCGCCCCATAAGCCTGACTAGCTTGGTCTGCAAATCTATGGAAAGGATCATCATGGACCTCATAAATAAAGATATTGGGGACCTACAGTCACTTGTTCCTACCCAGTTTGGCTTTGTTAAGGGCAGATCCTGCCTCTTAAACCTGGTAGATTTCTTTGAAACAGTCACCAAGGCCATTGATGAGGGGAAGGTGGTCCACACAGCCTACATGGACCTCGTAAAAGCCTTCGATACAATACCCCACTCGGGCATTATAGATAAGCTCACCAGCTTAAATATAAACCCCTATGTCACTAGATGGGTTGCAACCTGGCTCAAGGACAGAACCCACATGGTTAGAATTGCTAATGTCAGACTCCAAACCAGTTACAAGTGGCATCCCACAAGGCTCAGTCCTGGGACCTCTCTTGTTCGGTATATATTTCTCAGCAGTACAGGCCAACATGGAAGGACTGTGGCTGACCAAGTTCACAGATGACTGCAAACTGGGTGCCATAATCAACTCTCCAGCCGACACAAGCATCCTCCAAAAGGGCCTCATAGAAACAGACAACTGGTGCCAGAGCTATGGCCTCAAGCTAAACGCCAAAAAGTGTATAGCCATCCCCTTAGGCAAAAACAAAGTGCCCACAAATTACCACATGGGTGGTAATCCATTAAGTACAGAAGAAGTCATTAGGGACCTGGGGACCCAAGTTGATAGCAATCTCTCATTTGACAACCACGTGGCCAAAGTGGTTAGAAAAACATTTTATATAGCCCACCTAATCATGAAGGGATTCACATCTAGATCAGGGGAGGTCATCGTGCTTCTTTACTCATCACTCATCAGGCCCATAATTGAGTACAATGCCCCTTTTGGGATGTACCTTACCAGACACCTGCAGCAACTGGAAAGACCCCAAAAGTACCTCACCAAGAGGATCAAAGGGCTCAAACAGATGCCATATGCTGCCCGGTTAAAGAAACTCCAGCTCTACTCAGTGGCATACCGACTGCTCAGAGGCGATCTGTGCCTGACGTATAAAGCCATGTCCAACCCGGAATTAATGGACATGCTGCACCTCAGAAAATCCAAATCCCATCGAGCTGTGCTCGAGACTTGAACCTCAGCACTGAAATAAATAGGACATGCTGGAGGGACAGATTCATAACTCAGAGGCTCCCTTCACTCTGGAATAAACTCCCAGTCCAGGTTAGGCAGAGTCCCACATTGACTCTCTTCAAGAGGAATCTTGATGAGTGGATGGGAGATCGTAGGTTTACCCCGGCTATCACTTCTGTGTCACTGTTAGACAGAGGCACAGTATACTAACCTCAGAAAAGGCATAGCAAAATTAATTTAAAATGGGTGGCGAAAGCCAAACACACTCTGGCTAGGCTTATAAATGCCCTAGGGCAGATAGCCTAGTATGAACCTATGAACCTATGATAAGCTAGAAGGCTTCTCTCCAACACAGAAAGGCTTGGGGTCTCATAAGCTAACAGTCTTGGATACAGCAAATCTGCATATGAACTAGACTAGTTACAGGAAAGGCAGGACATAAGCTTAGAGTATTTTTGTGAGACCTATAAGCTCAGTAGTGCATGCAATAACTGCATAACTCTATAATACAAATAACTAGATAGGTAGGGGTTCTAATCACAGTTTTGCAAACGTGTGTGTGTGTGTGTGTGTGTGTGTGTGTGTGTGTGTGTGTGTGTGTGTGTGTATGTGTGTATGTTAGTAGGTGAAACATTAGGCCATTCCCACCAACTACACTTCGTTGTGCCCTACTTTAGCACTCCTGCTGATATAATTCCCCTTAGAAGTACCTTTGGACAGCTCTCAGCCCTACAAGCTCCATGGTGCATGTGATAACTAAGTAACAGTATAGTACAAATAACTAGATAGGCAGGGGTTCTACTGTCAGTTTTGGAAAATGTGAGTGTGTAAAAGTGTTTGTAAGTGTGTATGGTAATGCGTTTTGATGCCCTTCCCACCCAGTATATTTCCCATTGCCATACTTTACTAGGGGTCTTTTGATGTAATTCACCTTAGATGTACCTTGGGACACTGTTAATTCCAATAAGCTCCATGGTGCATGTGATACCCGCTTAACACTGTAATACACATAACTAGATAGTGGTTCTAAACTCAATACTGGCATCTGTGTGTGTGTCTGTGTGTGTGTGTGTGTGTGTGTGTGTGTGTGTGTGTGTGTGTGTGTGTGTGTGTGTGAATCATATCCTCCCTATGTGTTGGGGTGAGAATCATATCCTCTGGGGGGGTGGATTATACCATTTTGAGGCATGTATCACCCAGTACACTTCCCATGGCCTGCTAATGTCTTTCACCTTAGAAGTACCTGTATGCACTTGCCATCCCTCCAAGCTCTGTGGCATGTGCAATAACTGTGTAATACTATAGTACAAATAATTAAATAGGTAGGGGTTCTAATATCACTACTGACAACTATAGTAGTGTGTGTGAAGCATACCTCTGTGGCAGGTATGTGTGTGTGTGTGTGTGTGTGTGTGTGTGTGTGTGTGTGTGTGTGTGTGTGTAGGTTATACCATTTTAAGGCATGTTGACCCCCTACCATGGTATTACTTTAATGAACCTCCTGCTGGCATCTACCTCACATGCACCATGTAACACTATACAGCCTTTTCTAGTCATCTGTACTGATGTACATGGAATATCCACATGTTTGCAACGTATACATGGTCTGTGTCCCCTAATAATGAGCATTCCTGGGAAATCATTGCCAAATATGCCACAGGTACTGTAGTGACACACATGCTAGCATCAGACATCATACTTGACTGACACATCATGCTGATACAAAGTCTGTCACTCTATCACTTGTCCAGGTTTGTAGAAGCAGTAGAGGAGTGGTAGGTTATCCCACCATCCATGAAGGCATTTGCAAGATTACTTGTTACAAGAGGTTGTGTGTTATGTCCCAGGCATATAATCTATGTGGAGCATGTCATGTGTACGTAGCACTATAGTACATACAAGTGGATAAGTAGGGTTACTAATATGTCCTTTGGCAACTGTGTATGTGTTTCTGTATGCACTTCCCCTGTGGCTGTCTTTTCTGTGTGTATGTGACGGCTATACCATTTTGTGTTCCTCTTCCACCCTATGAACTCTCCCATTGCCAGCCTAGTTTCAGCCCATACAAATGTCATCCACCTTACAAGCACAGTTACACAGTTTCTAACATAAAGCCACTGTGGTGCATGCAATGTTTGTATCACTGTGTATTGTACATGAATAGATGGGTAGGTCAGCTACTCTGAGAAGTGTCAACTCCATGTGCATGTGTGTTTCAATGCATGTCCCCATGCAGCAGTGTGATTGTGTGTGTCAGATGGCTATACCATGTTAGGGGCTTCTGAACCCACCATTGGCAATCCTAACAGCACCTGCAATTGTCACCCACTTGAACAGTAGTGGTAGACACTGCAACACTACATTACCTCTGTGCTATTTGTGTCATGTATCAAGCGCTATCATTTGCAAGACTGTGCATGTAGGTTAGGGGCTGTGCTCATCCCTTCAACAGTTGCCCCATGTACAGGACTATGACTCTGTGTTCACTACCAGCACAAGAGGCCAGACATGCATATGAGTTAGCAGACACACATGCTGGTGATTGTCAGGTTAGACTAACATAGGCTGACCTGTGTCAGGAATACATATCCCAAACCTGTCATACACAGTAACATGCATACCCTCACCAACTGCATGAAGGTTGAGTGGATAGGGCTGAAATGGTAAGACAAAAGGTGCTGCTAGGTGAATCTGTTGCAGTTAAAGTAATGGCTAAGCTTGTGATTAGCCTAATGCCAGCACACAAGTAACTTCCTCTCTATGTGTGAGCCTGTGGTACTACAGAACACCCAGGTGACATGTATGAAGGCTAGCTGGCTGTGTCAAGGGTATGTATGCAAAGTCACACTGTCTGCCCCAATTGTCCCTCACACACTGTTGCATGTAAACACACCTGGTAAGCATGTACATATACAGGTGTACCTTGGCTATGAAAATGTCACTGTGTTTCCACTCCGCCATACTCATCACTGCTACTGTCAGCAGGCCTACAGCCTGCAGACACAGGCACCTGGAACACAAACAGAATAGAGTAAGTGACACTATAGTCAGTCAGCAGTACTAACAGCAATAATGCATCATGGCTAAAAAGGTACATACACCTCAATGTGTACCCATAACTATTGCCAGCAGACAGCACCTTACACAGCATTACATTACTACACAGTACTATATTCACCCTGTCCATCAGACCCATATGAGCATGTCCCTGCATCGATGGTATGGAACAAGTACCATCACATGCACAGGGTGTGTTTGTTGTGGGATTGCCAGAGGCCTAGGCTGGGCCATATATTTGACATCATGTGTGTGTGTGTGTATGTCTGGAGGGGTGGTGTTCAACTGGGCTGTGTAGAGGAGCTGTGCTTGTCTGGTGTTGATGGCCTGTAATAGAGATGTGTGAGGGTTTGTATGCACACAAGCCATGTGGATGCCCGACAGAGGGCTATGTTGGACAGCTATGGACAGAACATGGCAGGATGTATGGCTCACTGTCTCCCACCAGGGACATGGGAACTGGTTTTGTCAGGAGTCTCACTGGCACCACGAGGCACAAGGACAGATGTAGTATTACTCCCTGATGGTGACTTCTGTCTGCTGGATCTGCATCCCTGATGGGAATGGCCAGGACCATATGCCTATGGCCTGCTCTGTTGTGGTGTGGACAGCACCCACCCGTCGGTGGTGCTGGTGGTACTGTCTCTATGGGACTGTGAATGTGTACTACCATGTGGGCTCTCAGCTGAACATGTTGCTGACATTTGTCCACCTGGCCAATGCCCTACTTCCACCACATGCTCAAGCACAGACATTGCTTCGTTGAGCAGTGACAATGTCTCACCCCAAAGTCTATCCATGACATCGACAAAATGATGTACATCATTGCAAATGCAGTGGAGGTTGTCACATATGGCAGGAAGCACTGCATTCTTGACCCTGAGCATCTGGCTGGTGTTGTGGTCAGTATGCACCTGTGCCTCCATGATGGACCATAACATGCTCCTGGTGACACCTGCTGTGACACTTGTGACAGGGGCTTGATGAGCAGCAGTCGTACATTGAGCACCCCTGTCCATCTGCCTGTGAGTGACCCCACCTGCTCTCTGGCTATGGCTAGTGTCTACACTCACACTTGCATAGTCACCACACTAGAATATTCCATGCCACCACCCTCCAACTGTCCATTATCTGTGGCTCCTGAGGACTTGGTATGTGTGAACATACTGACTGTGTGCAGGGACATTGTGGGTAAAAGTGGGATACCAACCAATGGCACAGATTCAGTCCCCAACAACCCCACCTTGCCTCACTATGACCTCTGTCATGAGAGTCTGCTAAGATACTGATATCAGGTTGTGAGGGGGAGAGACACCAACCCCCAGGTTCACCTGTGAGGTGAAGACAACATATGTAAATTAATACCCTGCAGTATAAAGTTTGCTGATACACAAACACACACACACACACACACACACAGACACACACACACACACACACACACACACACACACACACACACACACACACACGCACACGCACACGCACACACACACACACACACACACACACACACACACACACACACACACACACACACACACACACACACACACACACACACACACACACACACACACACACACACACACACACACACACACACATACACCTGGTAAAGTGGTAAAGTCTGGCACAGCTTTGCCACCTATAGGCCCTTATAGGCCCTTCAGGTCAGACTTTACGGTAGTTCTGTCTGCCACAATCCATCTCTTTAACAGCTACTGTAAGCCCCTCAGCACAGGGTGACAAATCCTACTGTGTGATGGGCCTATTAGCAGATTGGCATGTGTAACCAAGACCAAGGCTATTGGAGTGAGCTATACCGTGTCACCAAGTGCATATGCATGTACTGTAAGAGCTGATGTACTGCTATACATACCAGACTCAATGACAAGGTTTAACTATATGTGATAATAACTAATGAAGGAACAAGAGAATACTCTATCAATGCAGTACCTACACAGTGCAGACTCACAGGGATTCATTTCAGACAACATTGCAGAACAGTCTGCAATGCATACAGGAAACATGTAAAGTACTAGGTGCATAAGTTCATAAGATGATACCAGGCTATTGGCCTGGATGCTCTCATAAGCCTAGTCCAGACTTTTGCCCATATCCCTTCAAAGCCAGCACCTGTTTCCCCCTGTTCAGCTGGGACACATGCGGGATCCCAGGGGTGTCCTTTCCATTTCTCATGCAGTCGTCCAGTTTATTATTCAAGAGGGCTATACAGGTATTCTGTTAGACATGGGAAGGGAGTGTAATTTACAGGCAATGCATTGTGTAGCACACTACACTATCCTGCCAACAAGTATACATGTCATAGACCAGGGGAGGACATTGTGTGCATGTTGTGTGAGTGGGGTTTGTCTTATGGATATGACGAAATGCCATCAAGGCTAGTTTGGAAATGGCCTTATATGACAGACACAGGTTGCCTGTGATATGAGACTGAGTACAGGGACAAAGTTTACAGCCTATCTGTATAGGATAGGTGTTTCAGATCCTGGATTTGCCTGATCAGGAACCTCTGTGGTCTCTGCAACTGCTGCATTTGCTTGGCAAGGTACATGCCAAAGGAGCCATTGTACACGTTAATGCGCCTGATAAGGATGGAGTACAGGGATGTTGTGGCCTCCTGCTTCATGGATGACATACCCATATTTGTGATGTGGGCCATATAAACACCCGTCAATACAATGGTGCTCACATGGTGGGAAACTGTCAGTTTGCTACCAACCTTGGTGCACAAGTCACCTCACACCTGATTGCATGGTCAGCAAATTGTTATTACTGTCATAATTAGTGTGGATGACATCTACCACAACAGGGAAAATGATGCATCTCCTGGTATTCAGTTTGAGGCAATGCTTCTGACACCAGTCATTAATTTGGGTAATGGCCTCTTGGAGGATGCTCACATCAGTAGGGGAATGTAAGACAGTAGCCAGCATGCAATCATCTGTAAACCTGGTCAGCCACAGACCACTGGATTTGTCTTGTCTCCCAGAAACATATATCACAAACAGTAAAGGTCCTCAGACCAAGCTTGGGGTACACCGGTCTGTAAGAGTCTGCTACTAGAGGAGGCTTCCACTACTTTGACAGAGTGAGTACTATCATTAAGCCAGTAAGCTACCCACCTGGTAACATACAGGTTGATGCCTAGCTCTGTAAGCTTATGTATCATGGCTGCCTGAGAATTATTGTGAGAGTTTTGGGCTAGGTGAAGGTAGGCAGTGTGCACAGTCTTCCCCTCGTCCTTGTGTTTGCTGACCACTTCAAAGAAGTCGACCAGGTTAACAGGCCTAATCTCCCTTTGACAGTACCACACTGTGTGGGCTCAAGCATTTTGAGGTTGCTGATGTCCCTGTTTATATGGTCCTTGATATTGCCTTCCATGCCCTTGCAGATCAGGCTGGTTAGGCTGATGTGTATATGATTGGCAGGGTCAGTGGATTGCTCCACCTTTGTGTATAGGGATGACAGTGGCTGTCCTCTGTGCAGATGGGATGACACTGGTTCTCAGGCTTTGGTTGGCTACAGTGTGTAGTGGAGCTGAGAGCTCATGCCTGAGTTCATGTAGGATGTAGCCAGGGATGGTATCAGGCCTATGGAGACTTCTGTGTGTTGCCTTTGAAAGGGCATTATGGACCTGCTTTCTAATGATGAGGGGAGGAGGACAGGTGCTGTCCATGTCCATGTGTACTGAAGGGGGACAGGGGTGTGATGTTTACACTTAACCTGTCTGCAGCAGGATGGCTATATCTATTCTGTATGTGTAGGTGGTGTTATTGACCACCATTACAGAGCAGATTTGGGTGTTGCCTCTGGGATTGCAGACATATATGTGGAAGGCCTAGAGACTGGCCTTGGTGGATGTGTCCAATTTATACTCAAAGTTAGCTTTAGGGTAATTCACCTGTGACCTTATTTGCTTTTTCAGACAAAGGTGACATTGCTTCCAAATTGGCACCTTCTCCTTCTTGGCCCTGTTTAGCAATAATTTCCACCCTTTATGGAATTTGTGTATTGCTGCTATCCACCACAGAGGTTTACCCTACCTTGAGGGAGATGATTTTGTGCTGTCAGGTATTGCTGAGTCCATACAGCTATGTAGGTGCTCACATAATATTGTGGTGTAGGCTTGGACCCTACTGCTAGTGCCAACTGATGGGACAGTGGCAGTAAAGCTACTTATACCCACACTGAGGAGATTTATAGTCAGTTTTGGAAAGTGTTAATTGTTTGACCCTGACAGGGGGTGCTGGGGAGATAGTGACCTCAACAGTGATGGCTATGTGGTCAGATCTTACCAAGGAGGATGACAGTGGCTACTCATATTGGTTAGGACCAGGTACAGGATATTTCCACATGTCGTAGGAGTGTTGACTAGCTGATCCAATGCATTGGCATTGACAAAGCCAAGGAATCTCTGTGCATTCATTTTCAGGTAGAATAGGTCATGCACACCATGCTTGGGTAGTTAATGTCACCCAGGAGCATGGTAGATGATTAAATCTTGACAGATTCTAGCAAGTCCAGATAGGTGTAGTGGGTGTCCAGAGTCATGGTTGGAGGTCTGTAGCTAGCTATGATTTGAATAGGTTTTTTCTCAACAGTTAACTGCACTTGGGATATCTCCCATGTGTCATACGGTTTGGCCAGCCTGGAGGTGTGTATGCTTATGATAATGTTTAAAACTCCACCTCCTGTAGCTTTGCAGACCTCCATTGGGGGTATAAACATATGGTGGGATGAGTAACCTGGAAAGGTTTGCATGCTCTACACAGCTGCAAATCAGGTATCAGTGACTGCACAAATGTCAGCATCCTCCAGGACAAGGTACACATGCAATTACATTAGTTTCATGCTAAGGCTCCTAGCTCCTGTTAGAGCAAAACATCTGGACAAAGGCACACATCAATGATGGGCAATGGCCGGATATTAGTGACAATTTATGACTCTAGCTGAAACACACTTAATTGCTAGCACAGACAGGTTTGCATTCACAGGAATACTCCACAGGATATGACATCTGACATTCAAATGTATGCTATTCATAGGTTCATAGATGGGTACTAGGCTAATGGCCCTGGAATCTTTACAAGCCTGGCCCATAAGATTATCCTGGCATCGTGCCACCTGACCTTAGTTCCTAGTGCCTTTGTCAAGTAGAGCCACTGGAGTGATCCCCGGGGTGAATTTTCTATTTCCCATCTACTGATCAAGATGTCTCCTGAAGAAGGCCAGTGAGATGCTCCGGTTGACATGTATGGGAAGTCTATTCCATAGCATGGGCGGTCTCTAGGTTATGAACCTGTCCCTCCCACTTATTCTGTTGATTGTGGTAATGAGGTTGAGGTCTCTGGAGTGTGTAGTGCAGAGGAATTGGGATTTCTTTAGATATAGCATTTCTAACAGAGCTGGATCAGACATGGCTTTGTAAGTCAAGCAGAGATCACCTCTAAGTAGGCGATATGAGACAGAGACTTCAGTATTTACTGGGTTGCCAGTAATTTGCCAGACAATACACAACTTATGAGGCACTGACTACAAATATGAGGCAAACATGGTCAGTCTGCAAAACTCTAGACAGTTGAAAGTATGAGCTCAGTATATGACATACAGTTCCGCACACACTTTTGCGCCAGTTGTTCACTATGCATATATAAGCCTCTTACATTTGTAAGACAAGCATAATTATCATAGCAGCATTCACAGGTGACACATGAATATTTACAACATCCCAGGTAGCTGGCCTATCAGTGTCACAGTCAGTATTGGACAACAGACACTCTGGTAGTAGTCATACATGAGCTGACCTTTGCTGGGGTGAATCAGTGGTCAGAGCTGTGATCTATGTTACTGCAGACAGGGCCAGCAGGAATGGCCGTAGGTGCTGGACAACAACATGTGAGTCCAGCAAGTCTTGTTGAGACCTAATGTTTAACTTCCTATTTTACATTATTGCATCACCCCTTCTGTATTCCATTACAAACTTAATTGATTGATATACATGTTATAGTGCTGAAGAGTTTCATCAGAATAATGCAAATGATTAGGTTTGTGTAGTCACAGTCTGTCTTTGTGTAGATGGGTTGAGACCTGTTTTGCATAGGCAGCAGCTTGCCTTTTGTAGGTAATGCTCATAAGCAGGTGATGGCCTGTGCACCAATCGGTGTCTCCCACTTGCTACTTGCATCCAGAGCAGCTGTGTTGTCTTTCCATTAGTCAATTCTATAGCAACACAGTGCTATAATTAAGTCCTTCATGTGGGCATTGCTCCTTTTCCTTGCCTGTGAGGAGAACATTATGGAGGTGAGGGGGCTACAGCTTCATAGAAGGTAGGCAGAAATACCTCTCAGAACAAGAAATGTGGAGACAGCCCAACAAAATGGGGGCAAAGTTCCTTAATTATGTACAGATTGTAAGTAAATATTGCTGTTATACACATAGACGATTGTTAGATTAACAGGGTTTTTCTAGACAGGCATTTTCTGGGTGACTTGACATCGGATAGTGATATGTCTATGACATACCGCTCAACTGTCCTGATGTCCACAAAATGCCCAGAGGTTTGCTCTTATTTTTGGTCTGTTCTTCAGAATTTTTTTTTTTGAGAAATCAGTAAGGTAATGTGAGGATTGAAGTCAGCAAATGTTGACATCCATTTGTGTTTCAGACATCATATCCTTCAGCAATGTTATATTACAACACACCCTTTAACACCAGCAACTGTTTCAGTTTGTAACACCATTATGTGAGATATGTCCCTCGTTTTGGCCCCCTGTCCCCCAAGTATGTCAGGCTTTGTCTAGATGTCTTGCAGTAAGAGGTTCAGAGGGATGGTATATCATTATTTAATGACGTCATTCCTGATATCATCCCAGTGACTCAGCAGAATCTCGGAAGTGGTATGCGGCAGTGGCCATTGATAGGGTCCCACACCCTGGACAGTCTGTGGAAATCTGTGCAGTTGAGAGTTATGTATGTCTGGCCATTGTTAACCGACTGTCAAGACTGTATAGCAATGTGGTGTGTAAATGTTTGTTGGACTGAGTAGGGAGAGTGGCAGATCTGAGTGTCATAGATCTTTTTCTATCTGACTGTGCATGCTGCTACAGTTACTGTTGGTCTATTAGGTGAATATGTTTGCAGGGGCAGACTGAGAAATGTCCTGTAACACCTCAGGATTCCCAGTAGACTGTAACTTGGGGCAGTATATGTCAGTGTAGTGTATGACTCGCAATCAGGATATGTTTGTTCAAACAGTCGTTATACTTTAGAGTTCAGTTGAGGTACTGGTATGTTGCTGTGACTGTGACGCAAATAGTTGTGGGTGGGCAATTTCTCACCAGTGTCTGCTTTTCCCTACAGTTACATCCTTGTAGTGCATGATATATTTGCAAATGCATGAGTAATTCCCCAGAGCTGATTTAGGGTAGTGTTGTTTTGGTCTGACTGTAGTTCAGAATGTGCTGGGTGAAATGGTTGGCAGCTCCCAGCACTTTTTCCCCTCTGTTACGTGACTCCAGTTATACCTCTCCACAGTCCAGATTTCTATACACTGTCCAGATGCATGGCTCATATTTTTGGACTGTTCCCCATAACAGTTGTGGGATTCTGACAAATGACTAGGGTGATGTGAGCATTGTCACGATTTGTGTTTCAGACCTGAAATCTATCTGAAAATATATGTTAAAACAAACCATGATACTATAGCAGACTCCTACACTTATAACAGCCATATTTCAAATATGTCACTATTGTTTCCCCTTTATCCCCCCACTTTGTCAGGCTTTTTTCAGATGTCTTGCAGTAAGAGGTTGAGCAAATATGTGTATACACACTGAGCATATCGAAGGGGTATTAACCTCAAAAACCTTGTTGAAATGGTCGTAGATAAACCAAAAGATAAAATAAAGGGTATGCGAAAATGTGGTATGTGCCCACAATGTAAATTTATTCACAATGATAAGAAAGTGTACATTAACAGGAAAAATTATTTTATCAAGGGTAATTACAACTGTGATAGACAGGGAGTAATATCTGTAGCTTTATGTGAGAAATGTCCTTCCTTCTATATAGGCAAAACAGAGAGAAAAATAAAGAAAAGAATTTATGAACACCTGTATGCCATAGGTAGGAAGGACCTCACAAATGCACTTGCTAGGCACATTTTAGATTTCCCTGATCATTGTTTTGCATTTTGTGTGTTGTACCAGGTTAGAAATGATATAAGAGGAGGACCTTGGCAGTTGCATCTGGAAGAGCAAGAGTTATTTTGGCAAATTAGAACATGTGCTCATCTCCCCCCAGGGTTAAATGATTTTGCATCCATAAAGTGTGTGCTTAAACTTAAAGCTCTTCTTAGGTAAATGCTATTTGGCAATTTGTATAGCATTTTATAGCAACTTTAATGTGAGACAGCTTCTCTTTGAATAATATATTTAATTATTTTACTATCCTTAAGCATTCAGTTTTTATGCTATTGAGTGTTTTTTTATGTAGCTTGTAACTTTGTTGTATTATATACACTTTATATTTGTTTTTTTGTATGAATAGGTGCTTCTTGAGTAAACATTTGTTTGACACTGACTAAAAAGATTAAGAAAGGAAGGTTTTATAATATGGTGATTATAGGTGTAACCATTTTAAATTGATTCATGACAGTGATTGGTTTATTAACGATTAATGAATGTGAACTACTTTTTTATATAAAAATAGAGCTGTGTGGAGTGACTTTTGTCTGATGAAGGCTGGGCATTTGCTTAGCTGAAAGCGCTTACCTTGAATAAAACAGTCCATGCCATTTTTATCCTGCTTGGTTCTGCTTTCCAGTTTTGTTTTGTTTTTTGTTTTAAACAGTTTGAGTGTATCCTATGATCCATACCATTAGGAATTGCTTCATTGACAGCTTGTAAACTAAAAAAACATTTTACAAATAATTTGAAAATGTATAAGGTATCATTATATGATAACATAGATGCCTAGTAAGCTTTCTGGCTATCTCTTTTGTTCTTCTGAATGTTAACTATTTTTAAGAAACATTTTTAAATGTTTGGCCCCCTACAAGTCGGTAGTCATACAGATGCCCCATTTGCCTCACCTGTGCTAGGGTACTGAAAGTACAACATCATTATATTGATTGTCAGAACCTGTCATATCTGTGGCAATCAAATTCTTATCCATACTTGTTATAGTTTAAAATGGAGCTGCAGTAGTTAGAATTCTCCCATATTCCATGCAAAGAATTGTTGTAATATGTGCATTAGTAGGCATATGGCATCCATTAGTAGATACAGCCACTGATTTACATAGACAACAAGCACATGCACAAAACAGACACACACACACACACACACACACACACACACACGCACACACACACACACGCACACACACACACACACACACACACACACACACACACACACACACACACACCAGCTCATATGGCCAAGCAAACACGCTCATACATACACACATAAAAAATATAATTTTACATCTCATATGTCGCTGCTAAAGAAACAATGTCAGACTGACATGAACCAGAAACATTGTGCAGATAAAATGATATGTTAGGAACAAAAGGAAAAGTGTTCCATTAAGTGTTGTCAGTTTTCATAAGCTGTCTGTGTTTATTAATTTAAGCCTGGATTTGGCCACATAAAAATGTCAGTTAATTAGTGTAAGCAGTTAGGCCAAAGGGTTTTCTGACATGGTCACCTAAAAGCGGGGCCATGACTTATATACATATATATATATATATATATATATATATATATATATATATATATATATATATATATATATAAATATAAAATGTGAGAAAAATAGGGATGTATGAAATGTCTCCTGCGGCTAGGAACAAATGACCATATAATTCTATCACTAGATGCAATCAGACAACAGTACATAGTGATAAAGCTATGTGTGTGAGCTTCATCTGCGTAACTGATTCCCTTTTTCTTCACATGCTTATTTATTTTGTTTTTTGTGTTGCTTTATTTCAAAATAAAGTCAACATTAAGTCTTTTACTCAGATACCTGGTAAGAATATGTAATTCTTTTGAAACAAAATGATGAATCAAGTGCAGTTATCAGGAGTTCCCCAGCTACAGGTTAATTTTGTAGAACACTAGAAACTGTGGATCTATAAATGTAATGTTTCAGCTACTGAGACAGAAACCTGAATAGGCACCAGGTGTTCACATGTCTGCATGTCTCGGGGAATAAGCCTTTGATGAATTCAATATTTTCACCTGTCAAAAAGAAGAAAAAGATGATGAAGAGAAGAAAAAGCTGAAGTAATGGAAATAAGGAAGGCCTTTGGAAATTGCTGTGATCCCAGAAAATCTGCAATTAATTTTTAAATGTTTATCCCCCAATAAGACAAAGTTCAATGGAAACTACAGATGATTATATTAACACACTAGGGAGAAGATTCAAATGCTGTGAATTTTGGTGAGTTTTTGACAAGAGACAGACTGGGATCCAAAAAGGTGTTACACTTGGCATTGCACACTATATCAAGCAATAACTCCACACTCAAGTCCTATATAGGGGCCAGGAGTCCTTATGCCATGTAACCTAAATGGAACCTTCATATCCTTACATTCGATTGAATAGGCTGATGTGCTATAGCACTTTGAAATTATACATTAGATTGCCAGAAGAAAACTTAGAGGTAACAGAGTTGTCCATTACAGTCAATGGGTCATTGTGGTTTAGGAACAACTCTGCTTGTATGTCAAAGTTGGTGTTGTAGGCATTCCATGACCAAAAATCTAAATTCATGCAGTATCAGTTTCAACACAAAAGACTTGTTCTACAACATATTAGGTGTCTGGTGGAGACAGTGAATGCTGTGAGAATGAGTAGCCATGTTCTTTTGTGAGTTCTAAAAGTGAAAAGGAACCATGCAACATGTAAAAGTTAGCCTTTATTTAATCAAAAAATTGTAGTAAGCAATTATCTTGACACAACATTTTCTCTACTTATGTAACAACTCCACCATTTGTGTAAAATCACACAACACCATCATTCTTTAAGGATACAGAAGTGTTTTTAATTCCTAGATTTTATATCAAATTTTAAACTGCCCACTTTATTTAAACCAGCTAAGTTTATAGTATTCAACATCACAATTTGTCTCTATTTTCCATATTATGTAGAATTTCATACATGACCATATTGTGATTAACAATTCAAATAACTTGAAATTTAAATTTGTGTGTTCCATGCATCTCACCTGTATGTTTTGCTAAAGCATTCTTTGTATTCTCTTTTTTAATGACATAAATAGGCTTTTAGACATTTTATTGTTGGATATGTCTCATTTTAGACATATGCAAGGAGGTGCACATTACACATTACAACTTTTTCAGGGAGCACCAAAATTTTGTGTATGGCATTTCCCATGCACTGTATGAAAAAAAACACATTCATTGTTATTAATATATTTAAACATACAATTCTTACATGCCCATATTATTTGACTAGATGTACTTTGTTTATGACATAACAGCCTTTTCAGATTTTTTTCTGATTCTTAAAACTAAAAATATGTTGAATTCTATTTGTAATATCAAAATTGTCAGTTAAAATCTCCATGATCAAAAAACACCAAAAACAGCAACAAAATAAAGAACACAATTCCAGCACTGCACCAGCAATTTTTATTTCAAAAGTGATCTGGTACCTTGGCAATTCGCCTTCATGGATCACCAAATATACATCTTCAATCTGTAAAGCTCTTTCCAGTGGGGAGAATAAAACCTTGCACCTTGTGCTTTAAAGGCATACACTTTAACCATTAGCCTTTCAGGTAAATATGCATCTTCAATCTGTAAAGCTCTTTCCAGTGGGGAGAATCAAACCTTGCACCTTGTTTTAAAGGCATGCACTTTAACCACTGTATCACTGGCCTTTCAGGTAAAACAAAATCTCCATGTTGTTTGCAATAATTTCAGATATTTCATTAGTATTACTATAGTATGTAAGTAATAACCTAGTTTTGTTGCTAGAGTGTACTACACCAAATGCTACTGTCTCTGGGAAATCTGGCTTAGCATTATACTCTGCTTGTAGTAGCACATCAGAATAATATTTTATCTGACTGTCAGGTACATTCTTTCTAACAAAATCTAAGGTCATAGGTCATAGACTCTAAAAACATGTACTAAATAGCCATTGTTAGTGGTAAGTTTTGATGGTCTATATACTTCCTTTAAAAATGTTATTTTAGATAAAACGTGGATGCATATGCATCCTTGTATGTTCCAGATAGATATTTCATGTGCAATATTTTCTATATAAGTTAGTTTGTATTTTATTCTGATCATTCTTATAGGTTATGGGTAAGCATTAGGCTAGCTGTCCTTGTGGGTCATTTTAATCCTAGCCAGTTTCTTTTTTTGTTCTTGAATTAACCTGTCCCATTTGGATATAGACTGGCCTTACCCATCCCATGGTCGATAATTATATATTACCTCTAATGAGAATAACTGGGATCATACCATATATAATCTAAGGGGACACTTGCATGGAAAAAAGCATTGACAAACTGCATCTGTTCATTAGTAGTGGAGAGGGCATTTCCTAGGTAAATTTTCTGTTTCCCATCCATAGATCCAAGTTGTGTTTGAATACGGACATGGATGAACTTTGTTTTATGTGGATGGGGAGTCTGTTCCAGAGCAGCAGTATTCTTTGCAAGATATATACTGTCCCTACAAACCATTCTGTTGATGTTGCAGAAGAGGTTTAGATCCCTAGACCAAATATTTCTGATGCCAATTGAATTGCTGATGTGCAGTAAATCCATCAGTATTTAGTCAAAGGATAACTTGTCTGCCAGTGACAGGTCACCTCTTAGCAGCCTGTAGGATACTGAGTATAGTGACAGGGCTTTGATTTGGTCAATGTAGGACATGTTGTTATTTTAGTAAGGTATCTCTGTGGGCATTCCATTTATTGCATGTGTCTAGACATATACATTCCAAAGAGAGTATAATACTGAATGACTGGCCTAATGAGGGCTGAGTAAAGGACAACAAAAACATCCCTAGGTCTAGACACAATCCACTTATTATTCTCAATGTGATAGTTCCTTCGGTTAGATGACTTTCCAAAGGATATAATAATGCATTTTTTGGCATTTAGTTTCAATCCATGATTTTTGCACCAGTTATTTATTTAGACGGGGTTGGGAGGGTGGCCTAATGGTTAAGGTGTTTGCCTTAGAAACACAAGGTCCAGGGTTCAATTCTCACAAGGGATAATTGGCTAGGCTTGGGCTATGGCAAGCAGCTAGCCAGCCACTAACTACTAATGAACCAACCTTCCTGCAGGATGGCTACTCATTTGTGGATTCAATGACTTATTCTAGATTGCAGTCATCTTCAAACTCAAGTCAGAGGCCTTTAGTATTGGCTTTTTCTTCAGAAAAGTAGATACCAAATAGTGGAGATCTCACAACAGAACCCTGTGGATTCCACTGTTGACTGGTCTCTTTGTAGAGCTAACTTCCCCTGTTTTGATTTCCAGCATCCTATCTGTGAGCCAGTTGGCAATCTAGTGGATGACATAAGGGTTTATTGTCATATTATTTTTTTTTTACTATGCCAGACTAGGCAATTGTGTCAAAAGCTTTGGCCAGGTCAGGATATATGGTGTGTACCATCCATTGCTTTGGTGACCTTTTCGAAAAAAATCAATAAGATTGAGTAAGTCTGACCTACCCTTGATGAGTACAAACTGAGACTGGTCCGGTTTGGAGGTTCCCTATGTCCTGATTGATTAATTTCATTTATAAGTCTTTCCATGGCTTTGCATGTGAGGCTGGGCATAGAGGACTGTAACTGCCTGGGTATGGGTATTACGCAGGGGAATGACTGTTGTTGTTCTCCATCCGATTGGTACAAAACCTGTATAGATGCTGAGACTGAACAGTGTTGTTAGGGATGTGGCTAAATCATACCTCATGCTATTTAAGTAACATCCAGGGATATTGTCAGGACCTATCACAGCAGTATTTTTAGCTTTTGATAGCAGTTTTAGGGCTTGGTCTTGTTTGATAGCTGGAGACGAGACAATTTCAGGTACATCTTGAGTGACAAATGGAAGGAAGTGAGGGTAAAGTTAGAGCTAAATGTATTGGCCAGTAGGTTTTCTATATCTTTAGACTTAGCATAGGTAACAACATTCACAATCCGCTCAGTGTACTGCTGCATTGTGCTTTTGAGGCTACAAATATTACTAAAAAATGCCTTGTGATTGCCATTAGTTTGGGTATCTATTTTAGCCTCAGGCTTGGCTTTGGTGGATTATATTAAGCTCCTGAGTTGTTTGTTTATTTCAGGGACAAGGGACCTAACATTCTGAGAACTACTTTTCTTACTTTTGGTCAAAAGTCTTTTCCTTTTATTATAAAGCTTGTTGATATTATGGTTCCACCATGTGGGTTTGTTTCTGGGGTTTTCCAGCACTTGTTCTTATGTTTACATGCTGGAATAGTGTGGTGGTGTATGATTCTATGTATTCTGTGGAGTTAACTAGGTTTGGTGGGGATTTGAAGCTTGCCAATGTATCACTTAGTAGTAGGTAGTTTGTTTTAAAGAAATTTCTAAAGGTACCTTAGGTGGAAGGGATTTCTGATTTCAATTTTGTTTTGAAGGAGATAACTTTATAGTCAGACCTAATAAGTGATGAAGGAATGGAGCATCCTAATAAGTGATGAAGGAATGGTGCAAGATGCTCCCATATTATTTATTTATTGACATTTGTAGACCAGGAAAGTCTGACTGGGACAGGAGCCCATTTTCAGTGAGGACCCGGGGACAAAAGCTCCACAAACACATTATGATTGCACAGCATTTTACAAGAATTTACAGTACAATACAGTATGATATAATAAAATCAGAAACAGACTAATAAATTGTGGGAAGTTATAATATCAGAGAGAAAAACAGTAATTTACAAGATATATATATATATATATATATATATATATATATATATATATATATATATATATATATATATATCAAAAAGAGTTGCCTACTGATTTCAATGGGTAAAGATTGGGGTAAGCTAGAGTATTCTGACTAATTCTTGCAGGGCACTTACACTGACAAAGTCCAGGAATCTTTGTGCTTGTACACTAGTGGTGGTGTATGTTTCCCAGTCTATAGTTGGATGTGTCACAGAGGGAGTTCTATAGCTAACTAATATATGGCATGGGACCTTTCTGATGGTTATTTTAATCATGGCCACATAGGTAGAAACCACACTCTCCAAAGCTAAGAATACAGCATCCATGGGACCAGATGACATGCCTGGCTGTGTACTACATGAAATACAAAATGAACTGGAACCTCACTTAAGTGTCATGTTTAATCATAGCCTCACCTCAGGCTTCATGCCGACTGAGTGGCACACAGCTACAGTTATCCCACTCCACAAGGGGGGGATCCACCTTGGATCCCAGGAATTACTGTCCCATCAGTCTGATGAGCCTGATCTACAAGGGCATGGAATGCATCCTCATGGAACTTATAAACAAAGACATTGGCAACCGTCAAACACTGGACCCCACCCAGTTTGTGTTCGTGAAGGGCCGATCTTGCCTCCTGAACCTGATTGACTTCTTTGAATCAGTCTCCAGAGCTGGGGACAAGGGTAAGGCAGTCCACACAGCCTGTCTGGACTTCAACAAGGCCTTCAACACCATCCCCCATTCTGGAATCATACATAAGCTTAGTAAGCTGGGCATAAATCCCTATGCCACTCGATGGGTTGCCAACTGGCTTACTGACAGAATCCAGACTGTAAAAGTAGCCAACTCCAAATCCAGCTCCAGACAAGTGAGAAGTGGAGTACCTCAGGATTCAGTCCTGGGACTGCTCTTGTTTGACATCTACTTCTCTGAAGTACAGGCTAACACTAAGGGACTCTGGCTAACAAAGTTCGCAGATGACTGAAAACTGGGAGCCATTACTGAATCCCCAAATTATGTGGATAGTCTACAAAAGGACCTTACAGAACCAGATGCTTGGTGCCAGAGCCATGGGCTCAAGCTTAATGCCAAGAAATGTATAGTATCCTCTTTGGGAAAAAACATGTACTCATGAATTACCACATAGGTGGCAGTACACTAAAAACCGAAATTGTGATGAGAGACTTAGGGACACAGGTGGACAGTGGTCTCACCTCCGATAACCACATCACCACAATAGCCAGGAAATCCTTCTGTGTGGCACACCTCATCACTAAGGGCTTTTCATCCAGGAAAAATGAGGTCATTGTCTAACTATACCCTTCCCTCATTAGACCCATTATAGACTACAATGCCCCATTTGGTATGTACCTCACAAGACATCTTCAACAACTGGAAAGGCCACAGAAATACCTCACTAAAAGAATCACAGGCCTAAAGCAGATGCCATATGCTGACCATCTAAAAAAACTCCAGCTATACCCTGTGGTATATCGTCTACTCAGAGGCAATCTATGCTTAACATACAAGGCCATGTCAAACCCTGAGTTGTTGCACATGCTCCACTTAAAGAAATCCCAATCCCTTAGAGCCACATGCTCCAGCGGTCTAAACCTTGTCATCACAATGAACAAAACATGCTGGAGGGATAGGTTCCTGACCCAGAGACTCCCCATACTCTGCAATAGACTGCCCATACATGTCAAGCAGAGTGCCTCCTTGGCCGTCTTCAAAAGGAACCTTGATAATTGGATGGGAGATAGGAAATTCACCCCGGAGATCATGTCAGTCACCCTGCTAGACAGGGGTCCAGGGAAGTAAATATTGTGGGAAGAAATATCCAGGGAATTAGATTTGTATTAGGCTAACTGCCCTTGTGGGCCATTTTAAGCCTAGCCAGTTACCCCATGTGAGAATCAAACCCTGCACCTTGTGTCTGCAAGGTGAACGCCTTAACCATTATGCCAACCTCCCACCCCTATTTGTTATGGCTGGGCTCGTATAGGCCCTAGGGCTGATAGCCTAGTACCAACCTATGAACCTATGAACCTAGGAATAACCCCTAGTGCATCATGCTGCTTTACCAGCCATGACACGAGTCTCTTCTGGATGTAGATTGTGACACTGCCACCTTTTTTACCCTTCTGTAGCCTGTCTAACTGTGTGGAAGACATTACAGCCTTGCACAGCTGGAGTGCACTCCACTATTTTAAACCATGTCTCAGTCACTACACAGGCATCAATGTCTTCCAGGGTGAGAAGGGCTTATAGGGAGTGGAGTTTTTTGTTCAGGCTCTGATCATTGATCAGTAACACCTTCTTATTTTCCTTTGCTTGTTCTATTATGTTGGTAGTTTCATCAGGTTGGCATTGTTTAAAAAAAAATAAAAATATATGAGATGGGGTAGACAATTTGCTAATAAATGAAAACCTGGAGGGGACAAATGCAGGCCATACCTGGTGAAGCAGCATGGTCTGTCAATCATATGCTTCTAGGCTGACAAATATTGGACCCCCTTTGAATGACACCAACAACAAAACCAACTAATGAAGTCAATTATTTTTCTGCTCATATCACGGCATCATCCTCAGGGAAAGTAGAATGCTGCTCAATGCTAGGCTCATACCTGCCTTGGACACAGTCTGAGAGCTGTGTCATGTCTCTCTTCATGTCATTGACACTAGCATGAGTTATGACAGAGTCATACTGATAACTGTTGATCAGGGATTTGACTGCATACGTGATCTGATGGATCCTGGTACCAGACAAGCAACTAACCATCACTCTTTCCTTGCTCATCCTGGTATAAGGCACATCTATATATCTTACAATGGAGTCACCTGTAACAAGAATGTTTGGTTGGGTAGATGCTTGTCTTAATGACTCAACATCTCTGACTAAGGGACTTGTTGTACTATATGAGGAGGTAGGCTTAACTTGCTGATTATGTTTTTTGCCTGTTTTGTATTATGGAGGTCTTTGAGGTTTAGATAATTTAATCTTTAGAACTTCAGCATATGATGGATTATATGTATTGTGATGTTTTTGAAGAGGTAAGATGTGTGGTGTACTGCTGACAATTTTGGGGTCTGATTTATTGTGTGAAAGATTTTTGCTGCCAAAGATATTATATATGTACATCTCTCACACACTGTGTTATGCTGTTTGAGTAATAGACGATTGTAAGACAGCATTAGACTATTCGTACACTGTCTCAAGATACTCATCTCACTAAGGATGGCTACAAAAGTTGTGGGGAAATGCTGGTTCATAATACCAACAGAAATGACTCTGGGGACAGAGGTAACTATATCTGCTTGGAGTTCAGTTTTAGGATAATGTCTGAGTGGACTTGCTACTGAGTTTTTAAAGTTCAGTTGAAAACATCTAATTTAGAACCTTCTTCTGTCACCAGCAAGAAACAGTAAACTAATTACAGTAAAAAAGTTCACTAATTTAATACTAAAATCAGTGCAAGCAGTATAAGTACACTCAATATTAAGCATTTTTTTCCAAAGGTCTTTTAGCCTGGTGAGTAGTTTAAGGGAAGAGACTTTGCAAAATGATACTTATGTGCTTATTGTCAACACCCAATAAATGGGGAGAGGGAGGGGATCATGTTGTCAAATTACCATAAGGGGCAGGCAACAACAGATACACTGGGTTTAAGAAAACAACTACAACAAGGTGGGTGGGAGGAAAACAATTAGACCCTTAGCTCTGAGTAAACTGCTCTGGAACTATCCTGACATACACCTAGTACATAAGAATGAAACTAGAGTTTAATGCCAACATACAAATTAAATAGCAAAATGGAGTTCTATGTAACATTTTAAAAATATATTCTAATGTCCTTAGACTGCTTTGCCAGATAAGAAGGACAGTGTCTACAAAATGAGGATGGAACTTCAGATTGTCTAAAATATAGCTTTTCTTCTTCTTCCAGCTTTTCCTGTTAGGGATCGCCAGAGCAGAACAAAGGTGAGCAGAACGATTGGCAATAGAGTTTTACAGTGTCAAGTTGCCAGCCCAGCACCCAACCTTCCACAGAAGCCAAACACACGCACACATTCACACCTCAGGCCAATTTAGAGTGTCCAATCCAATTGCAGCACATCTTTGGGATGTGGGAGGAAACCAGAGCACCCAGAGGAGACCCACGATGTGGCAGTGAGGATATGCAGACTCTGCACAGAAGGCATCCCCCACCGAGAATTGAACTGGAGAACCTCTTGCTGTGAGGTGACAAAGCTAATTGCTGTACCACCTTTAAATGGATATATTTCATTCCTTTCAACTGAAACAAGACTGATGTAGCTGTTGGCAAAAGCAGTGCCCATCTCTATGCCAGTCTGCTGTGAAAACAAGCTTTTTTCAAAGATGAAAATGTTGTTATCCAACAGCAATACTAATAAAGGGCATACTAAATTGATTTCACATTGGAAATCACTATATCTGGACAAGTATGTCCCTATATTCTCCACTCCTATATTGTTTGGTGCCACTGTAAACAACAAATGTCTATCGAGTGTAACAAGAATGCAACCTGTTAAGGCACTGTATATTGCACAGTTACACAGTATTTGCAATTAGTGTTTTGTATCTACCATAACAGTTGTTATCTTTGTAAACAAAAAGGCTTCAGAACTTTCTCAACATAGGTTGTTAAATGTTCAGTTAGCCATCCTTGACATATCACAATTGGTCTTGGGGTGGTACATCTGGATTTTTATGTATTTTTAGTAGACAAGAAATCATAGCGAGGACAGGGTTATATTCATAAAAATAATCAAATAAATTAGCATTAATTAAACTGCAGATAAATATCATATAATAATGTCATACCTGTGTATATAACTTTGTTAGCAGCTACCTTGTTAATTTCCTAGTTCTTACATTACTTTTCCACTTCTGTCTGTTAATAGCCTTGACTTGGGCACATCATACTGGCTCACCTTGTTAGCTGACTTAGCAACTATGTCACTGGGACAGACATCACATTTTTTTTAAAGTTTTCTCAGACATTTTAGATGGAAATAATAGTTTGAAATTCATGTTCCTAACAACTAAACATAATTCATTTATATTGTCCTCAATATTGCCTTCTGCAGTTGGTATACATGACTGTATTTTACTAAATAAAAAGGTCTGTGATTCAGTCAGCAAATTATATTACAGATTAAACATGGCAGTACTACTGTATGTGTACTGGATTACTATCAAAAGCTTTTTACTAACTTTTTGATAGAGGGGGTTGGGGGCTTACCTCTAACATCTGGTGAGTTTGTGTTCTTTTGGATTTTGGGCATTTTTTTCAAGCAGTTGAAAGTTCAACTTTCAATAAGTTGTAATTTCATACTAGAACCATAGCTGGCTCACCCAGTGCTGATTATCATTGCACTAGCAACTGTAAGCTAAGGAGCAAAAAAAATATATATATATATATATCTTTCCTACATGTAGAATCTGTGACAATCAACTTGCTACATGTGTAGCATACAGCTTACTACAACTTATACCACATAGGAAGCAGTGAAGCATGTACTTCACAATAAGAGCTACTGGAATGTATTTCTGTGCAGAAATATATGCTGGTACTACTCTAGCAGTCAATCAGCATGAGGTGATCAATCCAGCTTAACACTTTGTGTCAAGAGAAGTTGCCTCCTTCACACCACCCTAACTATGCTTCTGTTAGAGAACATGCCCTAACAGAACAATCCATGGCAGCATTACAAGCTTTGCAATGCCTGCCTACTGAAAGCTCATGAGCAACTTCCAGATTAAATGGCACCAGGGTGCCTCCTTACCTCCAGAGTGGGCAAGTCTGCAATGGTCTGTAACTTCCAACGTCCGCTGTCCACACAGTCAAGGCATTAACCATCTTCATCTTGGGGCTTAGGGCATTTTCAAGAATCATATTGCTAGTCATAATTCTAGTGGTATAAACAATGCAACTGCCACAAGGCAGAAGAAAGCAACGGTAAAGTTTGTGATGCGCTTTGCCTGTAAGCTCTCTAGTAAGGGACATATTTAGGCTTGTAAACATATCTGTAAAGCCACATGAGCAACATCAGTTAGTATTCATCAATATGACCAAATAAATTAGATATAAACTCTCATGCCCCAGATTCCTGAAGGCTGTCTGGATGTTTTGCATTGAGTAAGTTTAATAAAATATTTCCTTTTATTTAACCATTCTGAAATGTATAGTCTGTTGAAGCAGAGAGCTAATGGGTCTACTTCAGTTTGTTGAACGCTTAATTGAGCGAATCACTATTCATTGATCCCTATTCAGCAAAAGCTCATTTAAGCAAATGAAACTTTCAGTGAAATCTTTCCCGGGGAAAGGACATGGTTGGCCGTTATCGGGTATTTGCCCTTTTCCCCACTATAGTGCGATGTCGGAGTTGGTATATTTAGTTAAGGAGCTGTGGGGGTGTAGTCCCACAGTTTGCAGAGTTTTACATTTTGTTATCTTTGTTATGGTTGGGAGCTGGACCAGTTGTTATTTTGCCTGGGAAAGTTTTCCCTGAAATTGTTGTTCACTTAATTGAGCTTTCGTTTAATTGAGCTCGATGAATAGCGATTCACTCAAACATCTGACAATATGATATAGACCCAAGTTATTAACACATATATATATATATATATATATATATATATATATATATATATATATATATATATATAGAGTAAATAAGTAAGGCGTACTTTAATCCAAGGAATGTGACAAATAATTGTAGTTGTCCTTTTACACAGGGCTTATTAATAAGGATGACAGAAAGGAACAGAACAGAATCTTTTGGAACTGTTTCAAAGATAGACAGGCCAATTATTTGTACTGCATCAGTCACATACCTGACAAGTCAGTAAGTGGAGAGCAAAAAAAATGTGTTTACAAGCTTACATAACTTGAGTTTATGGTCTACTGAATCACAAATCATAGACAGATGTAAAAAGACTATTTCAGTAGCATATTAGCATTCACAGCAAAGGGGCTGTATGTAAGTTCAGAAAAAGCTGATACACTGACATTTCATGCTTCAGACTGTGGGGTGTTTATAAGCCTTCAGTGTAAATTAAGATACGGTATGTAAGATGGATACATTATTAAGGTAACATTTGAAATTAATATCACACAGAAAGATAAAGCAAGTCTAACTGTTCTTATTCAGAAATGCTTACAGTCTTAATGTGTGTGGCATGTGGAATTCTCCCGGGGCATTTCTCCCCGGGCCTCCGCTGAAAACAGGCTCTGTGGAACCTAGTCGGACATTCCCGGTCAACAAATGTTAAATAAATAAAATAAAAATAAAATTCTACCTGAATTTATATTTTATATGAATCTATTTCCTTCCCTAATTCAACCAAATATGAACTCTTAAGTTGCAGAAACTCTAAAATGCTAAATGGAAACTTTCAGAAAGAAAAAAAAATACAGGTTTA